>NC_047665.1:72036052-72336052 GCF_011762505.2 Arvicanthis niloticus | reverse complement strand
ATGTGATACTATCCATTCCAAATTTCCTGTCCCCTCCCTCCCCCACACACATACACATACTTAGCATGGTCCCTAAGAGCTCAGCTAGGTCTGTCTGCCTTTCTGAGTCCAAACACAGAAAAATGTAACAATGTAACTATTTCTGCCTTCTTTCTCTTTCTTTCCTATGCTGACGAGACCACAAGCACGCTTTTGCTGTACCTCAAACTTCCTTATTCTTCTCTAAAGCTCCCTTCCCACCAGGTGACTACCTGCTACCCTGGGGCTGATCTCCATGCTATCTTAACTCAAGCCTTTTTTCTTTTTCTTTTCTCCTCCTCCAGGCAGATACCAGGATTTACAGTTTGCTTGGCCTGGAGTTTTTCCTTTGAAATTCCTGCAAAAGGTATTTAATCTCTGAGTAAGACTTAAATATCTTCATCCACCATGAATAAAACAGTTTGGACAAGCGAGGACTGTCCACTTCATCAAAGACTACTGCAGGGGAGGCCTTTGTCATACAGAGTCAAGCTTAAGCCCCTCTGTACATTTGACACTCACTTGCCCCCCTTGCCCCCACCCTCTCCAGGGCTCATGGTGGCCAGTGGACTCCCATTGTTCCCAATTCCTTGAAGTCTCTTCCCTCCAGCCCCACCTCCCCCCCCCCCCCCCCCCCCCCCCCCCCCCGCATATCACCGGCTGAGACCCTTATCCCTGCATCCAAGTGGCTAGGTGGAAACACAGAATGACACAATGGCACAAGCCTTTAATCTCAGCACTCAGGAGGCAGATAGGTGAATCTCTGTGAGTTCAAGGCCAACCTAGTCTACAGAGTGAGTTCCAAGACAACCAAGGATACAAAAAGAAACCCTGTCTCATAAAACCATCAGGAAAAAAAGAAAGGAAAGAAGAAAGGAAGGAAGGAGAGAAGGAAGGAAGGAAAGCTAGGCATGGTAGCACATACTTTTAATGTTAGTACTCAGAAGGCAGAGGCAGACAGTTCTCTGTGAGATTGAGGCAAGCCTGGTCTACAAAGTGAGTCTAGGACAGCTAGGGCTAGTACACTGAGAAACCCTGTCTCAAAAAGAAGAAGGAGGAGAAGGAAGAGGAGGAAGAGGAAGAGGAGGAGGGAAAAGAAGAAAAAGAAAAGAAAAAATTATAAATAGGGTGAGACTCTCCCTCTCCCTCTCCCTCTCCCTCTCCCTCTCCCTCTCCCTCTCTCTCTCTCTCTCTCTCTCTCTCTCTCACACACACACACACACACCTCTTGTACCCATACCGTGTCATTGTCCTAACAATAGCAAGTATATATTCAGTACTTATTGAGTACCAGGTATTGTTCTGTGAGAACACATTTAATCTGCCTTTGAAATCGGTACTATTATTACCTGCATTTTACAGATAATGAAATTAAGGCTCAGAAAGATTAATTGAGACACAGCTATGAAGGGACAGCAGTGGCCCAAAGGGAACATATTAAGCTCTAGTCTAAGAATTCACTAAGTAGCTGTGTGTCCTTGTGTCTATCAGGAAAGGTGTGGTCGAAAATCTCTCTGGTACTGCCACAGAGTTCTATAATAGGATGTAGTTAAGGTCCTTTGGGAAGTGTCTCACTCTCCCCTGTGGGCTGAAATCTAATTCATGGTTATGGTGGGTGTGAGTCTGATCTTCCTGTGGCAAAGCCCTGTGGAATCCCAGGCATGAAATGCCTTCTAAAGCGCTCACTTGTTACTGTGTTACCATGCATTAATGAGAAACAGCACACTAATTTCCCCCAGCTTCTTCTGGGATTTGTCTGTATCCCTGGATTCCTTTTCACTCGACATTTAGATAATAGGGAGAGAACACTTCATTAAGTGTACAGGGAGGCATCTGGCTTTGCTTGCCCCTTTTAGATCGATCCACCCTGGCCGATCAAGATGGTGACGGTTCAGTTCACAAATGAATTTTTTTTTAACCCTAAGTCTGAAAAAAAGGAAGAACATAGGTTTATGGCCTCGATGTTCACAGTTAAAAGTCTAATACCTGCCTCTGTCAGTGCTGAGAAAGGAGCCCATGTCACACGTGCTAAGCAAATACTCTACCTCAATGCTCCGCTCCCATCTTCCATGTAGGCTCCCATCTTCCTTTGTGGGCAGCTTCTCTGCTAGAAGATTTGTAGTTTTAAAGATAGCCTGAGCCAGCAAGGCATGGCAGCTCACACTTACAGACTCATCACGCAGGAGGCTGACACAGAAGGATCACTCCTGGGCTGTGGAGTGAATTCAAGGCCAGCCTAAAATACCCAGTGAGATCCTGTCTCACAAAACAGAAAAAAAAAAATGAGGGTGAGCAGGGAGGAGGGAGAAAGGGAGGAAGCAAGAAATGAGCTGCCATGAAAGCCTCTCACTTGGCCTGTAGCTCAGTGCTGGAGCATGATCTTAGATGTGTAAGGTCTTGGGTTCCGTCCTCAGTGCCCATCCTAAACCATTCCCATAATTCACTTGACCATCTCTTAGGATCCATCTTAGGCCCTCATTTTGTGTATTTTCACTTTTTTTGAGACGGAATCTTATGTAACCTAGGGTGACTTCAAACTTGCTGTGCAGCTGAGGATGACTTTAAACATCCGAGCTTCCTGCCTCCACTTCCTGGGTGCTAAAATTACAAGCGTCACCATCACACTGCCTTTAAGAAGTGGTGAGAACTAACCCCAGGTTTTTATGCATGCTTAGATCCATCACTGTAGGGAAGCCAAGAGGACTGGGAAGTGTGCAGTAACGCCTTCCTTAGGACAACAGAGAAACCTCACGAACATATGTCCTCCAAAACACAGACACAGTCCTGACAGCACAGCTTTTCCTCAGAAGTCTCTGTCTCTATAAACCTTTTAAAATAGTGAGTAGCAGAGCCAGGATGGTGGGGCATGACTGTAATCCCAGGACTCAGAAAGATGCCTGTTCTAGGCTAATAGAGACATCTTGTCTTTTAAAAAGAGGAAGGGAAAGAAGGAAGGAAGAAAGAAAGAAAAGAAAAGAATGAACGAACAAAAGAAAGAAAAAAAGAAAAGTAGAGAGGGTAAAAGAAAGAGTATCATTTGTACTGGCTAGTTTTATGTCAACTTGACACAAGCTAAAGTCATTTGGGAAGAGAGAATCTCAACTGAGAAAATTTCTCTACCAGACTGGTCCATATGTAAGTCTGCTGGGCATTTTCTTGATTGATGATTGTTGTGGGAAGGTCCAATTCACTGTAAGTGGTGCCATCTCTGGGCTGGTAGTTCTGGATGCTGTAAGAAAGCAGACTGAGCAAGCTATGAGGAGCAAGCTGGTAAGCATTGCTCCTCCATGGCTTCTACTTCAGTTCCTGCCTCCAAGTTTCTGCCTTCAATTCCTCCTCTGACTTCCCTGAATGATGGATAGATTGTGGTGTAGGGGCATAAGAAAAATAAACCCCTCCTCCTCAAGTTGCTTTTGCTCATGGTGTTTTATCACTGAAGTGAAAACTCCAAGATAGGTAAGATAGATGGATAGACAGACAGACAGACAGACAGACAGACAGACAGACAGACAGATATTGCCAATTTAACCATTTCCAGGATACAGTTCAATGGCACTATGCACATTTATAATAAGCAATATAGAACAGGACCACTATACCTAGAACCTTTTCTGTCTTCCTCACCTGAAACATCATACTCACTAAACCTTACCTTTCCGTGTTTTTTCCTTCTGATCTTTAAGATAAGTTATCCTTACCTGATAACTTTTATTCTCCTATGTCTATGAACTTGTCTAGTCTAAGTGCATCATCAAAGTAGGATATTTTCCCTTGGCTTCCTTTATCTACCATCATGTGTTTCAGGTTCACTTGTGTCCTGACATAGGTCCAAATTTTATTCCTTTTATGGGTATACAGGTATGTAGCAGAGTTCTACATGCCACTCTTTCACTGATGGGCACATGTGTTGTTTCCATGCTCTGACTATTGTGAGGAAAGCCAATGTGAACACAGACACTCGAGCATCTATGTGAGACTCAAGGGAAGAAAAATGAACCATTGCTCACCTTGGGCAGATGCTGCCAAAGTCCACGTGGAGGATAATTCAGTGAAAATGTTTGATGAGTAGCTAAAAGCTCTTGGTTAATACCCGTACCTGTGCAGGTACACAAGTCCTAGAAACAAGCTCCCGTCCTTCAGCCAGGACAGATTTCCAAGGAAAGTTCTGGGTGTAAGGGCCTGGTGAGGGAGGCCGTCATGGAGAAAGAGCATATCGGCTTCCTGGTGCTTATCCTCTGCATCCTCTGTGCAGTGGCACCTCTGCTGAGGCAGGAGGGACATCCTTAGGACACCACAGGAGAACTGCTGAGCTAGAGAGAAGGAAGAGGAATAATCCTCTCATCCCCATAGAAGTACACCTTACAGGTGGACCTTCCAAAATCCTCTACTATTAGGGCATGTGGAGGAAATGATCACAGAGATCCCACTATGAAGGCCCAGCACAGGAGGTCATACACAGGCTGACAAATCCCACACACTATTATTGTGTCAGTAGCTATCAAGTAACATCTAACAAGTATTCACTGATGGAGAGAGACGGAGCATGCAAGCAACCCTCTTTAAGGTACAGACAAAGGAAAACCTCAAAGCCAAGAGTAGAACGAACATTCCGAAAAACTTTCTGGTAAGTGCCCAAATGTGAGGCAACCACGCTTAAAGAACTTGTAGCCTGTGGGACATGGGTAAAAAGCTATAAAAATACCAACTCTGACCTCATGGACTCACCAAATATACACTCATGAGGAAGCCCATTTGCTTCAGCCTTCACAGTTGGAACAAGAGTCAAAGAAGAAGAAAACCACTATGAGGAATATAAGAAGTTTCCCTCCAGAATCAACAAATTTCTCAGAGGTGTGAATTTGCAGATATGACATAAATTTCAGAGTTTAATAAAGTAAATGTTAATAGTTACAATTAGTGTATTAAGGGTTTTAGGAAGAAAAATATATAACATATAAAGCAGCATGAATCATTTCAGCAGTGGGGATTAAAGAACTCAGATGAGAGTCCTAAAAATGAAAAATAATAACAGAAATGAAGGGTACCACCAATAGATGCATCAGCCAATGATGGAAGTGGAGGGTACCACCAATGGCTACATCACCTGGTGATGGAAGTGGAGGATTCTACCAATGGACACATCACCTGGTGATGGAAGTGGAGGGTACCATTTAGTGAGCACTTCAGTCAGTGTCGTGGATTTACTCTGTTGCTACAATAAAACACTTTGACCAAAAGCAACTTAGAGAAGTAAAGGTGTTATTTCATCTTACACTTCCAGGTCACAGTTTATCACTGAAGGAACTAAGAATAAGGATCTACGATCATGAAGGCAGAAATTATGAAGAAACTGCATACTGGCTGGCTCAGATTTACACTTAACTAGCTTTCTTTTATAGCCCAAGACCAACTAGGATAGTAAAACCCACAGTGGGCTGAACAAGTGAGATGATACCTCAGGGCTTAAAGATGCTTATCCCACATTCAATGCCTGGGACCTACATAGAGAAGAGAGCAAACAGACTCCTTTGAGCTGTTCTCTGACCTATTTGCATGTCACACACACATACATGTACATGCAAACACACGCACATCCACTCGCATACACAGATGTACACACCAAGGAAAAAGAAAAAGAAATTAAATAAATAAATAAATTACTAAGCAGAAATAAACTTTTAAAATAAACATACACAAAATGGATATCCATTTTTGTTTGTTTGTGTATTTGGGTTTGGCAGTGTGGACTGACTCTGGGCAACAGGCATGCTGGGTAGACTAGTGGATGTAAGCCTCCACTCTGTTTGTCCCTATACTAGCTGACAGATTCTATCAGATTGCTACAAATGTGCCTACATGATTGCCTCAACTCTGGCTCTTATGTCATGTGAACGAGTACCAGTTTGGAGCTCAGTCCCAATGTGCTACACCTCCCTCCCTAACAGCCTGCCCAATGAGATGCAGGGAAAGTTGGGAGAGCTGTTAAATATTATGAGAGGGGACCAGGAGTTGGGTGATGGAAGCCTGCGGGGGCTCACTTGGCTTTGAATCAGTTTGACCTCCAGGAGACAAGCCTCACTGAGGACACTGGAATCTAAGCTCTCAAGTCTCCCCGCACAGAGCTAACTGCCAAGGGCATCCAAGTGTGGCCGGAGCTGCTCTCAGAAACTGCTTCCCTCTCCCATTTGGTTTCTTTTCTAGGTCCAAGGGGAAATAATTAATTTCCTCTTACTCTTCTAATATTCCTTTATGTTTTCTTTCTTTCTCCATATCCCCCTCTTGCTTTATCGATCTCCCATTCTCTCAGTCTCTTTTCCCTTCACTCCCTCTATACATTAAATTCAAGCAAAACTTGGAAAAGTTAAACATTGACCTTTGTTACATGAGTCATTTTAGTGGCCCTTGCATGCTAGCCTCCAGAGGAATGTTCCCTATCACCTGACATGTCATCTGATTCTAGCATTTTCTCAGTGTCAGATGATCCCCACCACACTACTACATTTTGTTCTGAGGTACCAGATCTTCACTGTCTGAAAAGGAAATGTGCATCTCTGGGCAGTGTGTCTCTTGGCTGTTTATCTCTGGGCTATGTGTCTCTGGGCTGTGTAGCTCTGGGTTGTGTGATCTGGGCTGTGTGATCTGGGCTGTGTGATCTGGGCTGTGTGATCTGGGCTGTGTGATCTGGGCTGTATAGCTCTGGGTTGTGTGATCTGGGCTGTGTAGCTCTGGGTTGTGTGGCTCTGGGCTGTGCATCTCCGGACTGTGTGGTTCTGTACTATGCATCTTTATACTATGCATCTTTGGACTAGCTGCTGATTCCAGAACAGAACACCATCTTTCTACAAATTGAGCTTACTCTTTTCTGAAAGGAGATTCTTTAGGGTAGTATTTTCAGTAAAGTGAATGGATTGTCAAACCATGGGTGGGAAGGCTGGGCTCTTTGAATCTCTTTAATGAAGAATTCACTTTGGGGATCAAATTCCAGCTTCTGGGCACTTTGAAGATTTACAAATACAATTTACATTTTATGATTTTGCAAAATACCCCTGATACTAGCCACTGAAAGTTTGAAATTATACCTCTCTCTCTTTTTCTTTAATTTTGCTAAATTTTGGTTTTTTGTTTTTGTTTTAAAAACAAGATTTCACTATATTTTGATGCCTGTCCTGGAACTCAGGATGCAGACCAAACTTGTAGCCTTAAACTTGTAAGACTCTTCCTGTCTCGGCCTCTCCAGTGCTAGATCGCAAGCTCTTCTTTAAAAAGCTGGAGATACCGTTCAGTAACAAAGTCCTCAGTAGGCTCAGTTTCTAGATTAAAAACAAAACAATAAAGAAACAAACAAACAAATACAACAAGCAAAAACCACACACCAAAACTATTTTGGATTGGGAACATAGCTCATTAGCCTACCCAGCAAGGATGAAATGAGATTCTATCCCCCAGAGAAGGCTTCCTAGGGATGGTACAGGACCATTGAATGGGTAAATCTAATATAGCATTTCTCTATATAGTTAATATTTCCAGGAGGAAATTAAATACTTTAAAAATGTCTTAACTGGGTGTAATGTCTCCTACTTGTAATCCCAGCACTTAAGAGCCTAAGGCAGAAGGATTAACATCAAGTCTAAAAGGAACTTGGACATCATGGGGACTTTGAGTTGAGCATAGGTGGTGATGTGAGGTCCTGTGTCCCCAAAACCAAACCAAACCAAACAAACCCATGTCACAAAGAATTTCACTCACTAACATAAAGCGTGGAATGTCATTGCCACTGGCTGGTTTCTGCTTCTGAGAGATTTCGAGGAAGAGAGAGGAGACTGGTACTGCTTTTTCTCTTGTCTTCCATGTCATCAAGAGGCAAAATAGATGGGTGAAAAGTTAATAATGCCTTTTTCTCGTCTGCAAAGAAGAAGTCATTAGAAAATGAAGCCCTTTCCCAACTGTTGCCAGGATGGTCGACACATAAAACATGAAATCTAACCTCAGAAATTAAATCTGAAGAGAGAGTTCTTCTCATTCTGGAAATGAGAGGCAGACAGCCTTCCTAGTTGCCTTAGAGGTATGGGACAGGGATCAAAGGAAACAACATTTGTTTATGTACATTGAGACTTTCTCTTCCTAAAAGGTAGACAACCTTCACTGCCAACACTGATTGGATTTGGAGTCACTTAGGAGGCATGTCTTTGTGGGTGTCCCCAGAGGGTTTAACTAAGGAAGGAAACCCTGTCCAGAATGTGGGTGTCACAGTCCTATAGGTTGGGAGGGGATGGATTCCAGCATTCACCTCTCTGCTTCCTGACAGGGCAGATGGAACAAATGCCCTTTACTCCTTCTGCCCTGCTGCCCACCCTGATTGACAGTGAGCCACATTAAACCTTCCTCGCTAAGGTCGCTGGTTCTCAACCTGTGGGTCTTTATCCCTTTGGGGGTTGCTTATCACATATTTACATGAGAGTTCATAACAGTAGCAAAATAATAGCTATGAAGTAACAAGATGGCTTTGGGGTTGGGGTCCCCACAACCTGAGGAACTGTATTAAAACGCCACAGCATTAGGAAGGCTGAGAGCCACTACGTAAGCTGCTTTTGTCACAGACAGTACTTAGGAAAAAAGTAATGACTCCACCACTGTATCGAGCCAAGTGCTATTGTGAGGTTTCCATCCAGAAATAAGCCTTTGTGAACTTGATTTTAGCATTCCTGCGCTCACTGGGGAAGACTGTAGCCAGCTGGAGTGTTCTTGGGCAGAACCCAGGTCTGAGCATGGCAGTAGGTGACTCACTCAGTGTTTTTCAGCTTTGAGGCAGGCAGAACACTCAAAACTGAAAGATGTAAGGACCCATGAGATGAACACGGAACAAAAGAACAACACACATTTATTTTACTGTTTTTGTTTTTTTTAAGGATTATTTATTTTATGTATGTGAGTACACTGTAGCTATCTTCAGACACACCAGAAGAGGGCATCAAATCCCATTACAGGTGGTTGTGAGGCATCATGTGGTTGCTGGAAACTGAACTCAGGACCTCTGGAAGAGCAGTCAGTGCTCTTAACCACTGAGCCATCTCTCCAGTGCCACAACACACATTTATATGCAGGACAATAAGAAATATAAATACCCCTCCTTTCTATTTCTAACCAAGAGACAATGATGATGTGCTAATCTCAACACTTCAGCAAATGGGAGGAAATTCCCCAACACAAGTCTGTGCCATTGTCATACAATATTCAATTCAAATAGGAAAAAAAGGATAAAGGATGAAGTTATTTTTAAGCAAAATGGTCTCTATGTTTCTTTAGTTTACTGGTATTTTAAAAAATTAGACAATTTTTTTTTGTTGTTGTTTTGTTTGCACTTTCTGTTTTGTTTTGTTCCAGATTTTATTCAGGAGAGTCTAAGAAAAGTCAGTATGACTGTTGCAGACTAGATATAAGAGCATCGTTACCAGTTTTGTCTGTTATAGAACCGGGAACATTCTTGCTCCTCTCTCAAGTACTCTAGTCCAACTCCTGAGTCTGAGATTTATTGTAAATGTAAATTCAATTATACACAGTATTCCAAATGGGCAATGCTTTGCTGGTCAAAAAAGGAAACACGGCCCCAAGCATGGAACTGTGTGCACCACTTTCTGTCTTCTTGAAACAGACTTCATTAGTTTAATTATAATTAGAGAAAGGAGACATGATTCCAAACCTATATTGAATGAATAATGAGAGCTAAAAGTATAGAAGAAATAAATACATGGAATCATGAGAAAAAGCCGATCTGTATTTCAAAGTAGTATTTCAGTAAAAATTCCTCCTCTACAATGTCTTTTCTAAGATCAAAGGGCTGTAATGGCATCTTGGGATTCTTAAGGCACATATCTGTGATACAAGGAGACCACTGTGATTTCACTTTACAAATGAAATAGATGTTAGCTTTCAGTGGCTACCACAAATACCTGGAAAATCAACTTCACTTTGGCTCACAGTTTCCAAGGTGCCTGCTGACCCTCTGACTTTAGGCCTGTGAAAGTTCCCATATCTCGGCGGGGGTATGTAGTTGAGCAACTGGCTTGCTTACGATACCCAGGCAGGGAACCGAAGAAAAGACCAGAGGCTCATTATTTCCTTTCAGGATGTACCCTCCTACTAGTGCCCACCTCTTAATGGTTCCACCACCCTCCAGTAGTGCCAAGCTGGAGACCAAACTTTTCTTACGCAGTCCTTGTGGCTCAGTCAGTGCTTGAACTGTACCCAGCTGGAGGATACAGAGTGCTTGACCAAGCTATTCTCTTTTCAAAATGAAAAGTCGACTTCTTCCCACATGTATAGTAGTGACCATGAGCCAGGAGAAAGGTTCCAGAAGCTGTAGCTTGTCTCTTGTGTTGTCTTTTGCACAGCTGGCCACATAAGCCACTGTCTAGATCATGCAGGGCAAGTCTACGATCCACTCTGTAGAGTGTCAGAGCTAAGTTCAGCTATGCTTCCTGCGGCCTTAAGATGCAACTCACCCCAGAGCAGAACAGCCTTCCTGCAGGAGTCTCATGGTCTCTCTGGAGACATAAAGCCAGGAGAGAGACACATTCCCTCAGCTAGCCCAAACGGAGTAACACCAACATGATTTCTGGTTGTCACTGTAAGCACCAGTTTGGCCAGAATGCCAAGTTACCTTGTCAAGCAGCCGTCTAAGTGAGCCTGTTAATTCAGAGTACCACAGTAGTAAGTGGTGGTTTCTGCACCTGAGCAGTGTTGTAGGGGTCTCCCAGCTGTAGCAAGAGGTACACAGCAAGACTCGGTAGCAACCATTTGTCACAACTCTCCCTGGAGCCCATCTTCACTTCTCCAATGACAATAGGAAGAGAGCTGTGTTTCTGTTTCTAGCACAATCAATAGACTGAAGTGGACTGGAGGTATCCTGATTTCCATTATTTATTAGAGAACCAAAGAGAAGGCATAATGGTTGGTTTTAACTGTGAACTTGGCCCAACACAGAATCTCCTTTAAAGAGGGTCTACGGGACATCTTCTAGACCAGGTTGCCCTGTGGTCCTTCCTCTAGAGGATGATCTTGCTCATGAATTTGTTTGTTTGTTTGTTTGTTTTTCTGCAGTTGATGTTGAAGTTCCAGTGCTTTCTAATGAAATCGAAGTATTCCCTCACGTAGAAGTCAAACCAAGTAAATTATGCATACAACATATGTATATATAATTATTAAAAATCTACTTGATGTTTAAGCTAGTTTCGAAATCTGTTAGCCTTTAATTGTATACATACATTTATTGTATGTGTATGCCCAGGAGCATGTGTGTCCACCACTGTACGTGTGCTGCATATGTGTGGCCGACAGGACAGCTTATGATGCTTCTCTTCTTCCACCATGAGGATCCTGAGGTTCAAGCAAGCACCATCACCTCCTGAGCCATCTCGACAACCATAGATCTTAACCTATGCAAGAGCCTAGCTCTTGGATCTGCACAGCCCAGCTGCTGGCCCCTGCCACCGTAGGACTTGTCCAAGCCTGTGAGCAGTGCCTATGGTAAGTTTCATTCGTATTATTTCAGACAATCCTCTCAACAAAGGGCAGATATAATTAGCAATCCCCACTGTTGTGTGGGGAAACTGAAAAGCTAATTAGCCTAAGAGGGCACCCTTAATAACATGTCTTGTGTGAACTTGAACCTAGAGTCCTTAGAAAATTGCCTATGCCCACCACAGTAGGTATTCAATCTATAAGAACATTAGAGTGAACATCTGGACAATACTTTTGACTGTTGGAAGTTCTTCCATGGATAATTGGAGTTAGGACTTGGTGGATACTACTCCAAGTCTAGAAAGAAGGTGCTTTTTCCCAGGGCTAGGATGAAGACCAGGGTGGGGGTTGGATGGGTGGGGGGGAGAGAAAGAAAGCTTGTTTTTTTTTTTTTGTTTTTTTTGTTTTTTTTTTGTTTTCTTTTTTTTCTAGCCAAGGTATTTTCGTGATGGATATTCTGAAGAGAGATCTATTTTTGTTCTGTTTGTTCCACTCAGGTGTTTGTTGCTGTGGTGTCTCCACATGAAGCCAGAAGAGCCTAGACAGAGTTACAGAGCCTTGCTGTGGGCACATGGATTTCCCACAGGCCTTCAGTCTTCTGGGAGCCCTAGGGACACTAACCCACCCGCTGGGAACCATGAAAAGAGCTCCATAAACCTGCAAGGAGGAAAGGTCAAGTCCCACACTGGGACAAACACAATCAGCTTTTCAAAGCAACCAGGGGCCTCCTTGCAGCAAAGTGCATACAAAAGCAAGCAAACACTCCCACACTTAGAGAAGTGAAGCAGGCTCAGTGTTTAACACTGTGCAGTCTCTGGAAGGATTTACAACCTGCTTCACAATCAAGTGTCAGGATGGGGAAATGACCCCTAACAGTTCTCAGTCAGGAGGATGGAGAGGCAGTTCTCCCTCCTGTTGTCTATGAGGTAACTAGTACCTCCCAGGGAAATTAGGAGACACTAGTGAAGAGTCCTGCACTGGACCAAGACTGATAAATGACACAGCAGATTTTACAAGAGTACCTGCTTTCTAGTTACTTATGTAGTTGGACACATAGGGCATCATCAATAAACAAATATTTATTTGCTACATAAAATAAATGTGTGTGGCTCTCAGCGACACCTGTATTTTAAAATATTCCTCTTATCTGTGCTTATTCATATTTTAAATCAACACTACTGAATACAAGTTGACATTAGTTTGAGTCAGGGCCAAGAGAAGTCAAACACACAGACAGACAAAGAATAGAGTTTAAGAATATGAATAAAGGCAAGGCATACAAGAAAGTAGAAATCATCTAAAATCAGAAAATAATGAATCCTCCCCTGTGTTCATATGTGCATTGGTTTTCCAAAAATTACCTTTTATTAATCCAGGCTTGGTGGCAAACACCTGTATTCCTAGCACTTGGAAGTCTGAGGCAGAAGGCAAGCCTGAGTTACATAGTTAGATTCTGTCTCAAAAGCTAGCAAAACAAACAAACAAACAAACAAACAAACAAAAAAACAAAACCAAGAAAACCACACCCCAAAACTTTAAAAACTCTAAGAAAACACTACATAATAATATAGTAACAGAAATAATCCCAGAGATGTGAGAAGTTCACAGACCCACATCATAGACAAATTAATTAAAGAAAGGATTTTTAGTGGTGTACACAGGCTATCTCTCTCTAAGGCAGGGTTTAAGAGATAAGAGCTTTGATAGTTTGGGAGTAGGAGGTTTCTAAATGGGGGCTCTCACAAGTAGTTCAAGTAGGTGGGGTTACAGAAACAGAACATAAGCATAACAAGCTGGTCATAACAACCTCCTGAAACAAAGATATGATTGCAAGGCGGTTGTAACAAGGTAGCTATAACAACATGATCATAACAACCTTTTGAAACAAAGGCATGGTTGCTATATCCTGGAACAGGCAATGCAGAACCATTTGTAGTTAAGGTGACAGGTAGGGTTTAGTCCAGTCCTTGAGAAACAGACTTAATTATAAATAAGAATAAATCCAGTTTGCTTTTACTGTAAGATGGCTTTCAAGCCTAAAATGGAGGCAGGCTGGTTTATCAAAAGCTCAGGACTGGTGTGTAACTGGTTACTAGGGGTAGCCTAGCATGCATGAGGCCCTACGTTTAATGACAGTACCCTGTAAAGTACTACTAGGGAGGCAGAGGCAGGAAGATCAGATGTTCAAAACCATCCTTAGCTACATAGCAACCTCCAGGCCAGCCTGACAACCCAGGACCTGTCTCAATGACAATATAAAAAAGTCCAAAAAATCATTTGAGTTTTGAAATAGAAGGTAATTTTCTAAGTGTATGATTGTTTTTCCTGCATGTATGTCTGTGTACCATGTGTATTCCTAATGTCAACAGAGGTGAGAAGTTAACTTCTTACCTGGAACTGCAGTTAAGACTCTGTGAGCCACCTTGTGGGTACTGAAAATCAAATGTGGATCTTCTGAAAGCAGCCAGTACTCTGAACTGCTAAGCCATCTCTCTATCCCTGAAGGTAATTTTTTAACACTAAGTTTATTAAAGAAAGAAAAATGTGTGGGTTAGATTGTCTGTCTGTCTGTCTGTTTGTTTGTTTATATGAGGTGAGTCTTCTGTCTTGGCCTACTTGAATGCTGGGAGGAAATCTGTGACCTTTGCTCCCCTGGGAAGAGGCTCTCCAGGAGAAGAGACTGTGCCAGTCCTGGGGTGGCTGGGAGTCAGGAAGCATCCCGGGAGGATGAGGTAGTCAGTCTGGTTGCAGGATCCTCTGCTTTGACCTGCAAAACTCTCTGTGGCTTGGTCTAAACTCTTTAGGACATCCTGTTAAAAACTTTTGATGTTAAAATTATCAAGGCAAAATACAACTCTTAGTTTAAAGAATATTAGCAGCCATGCATTAGTATTGCATGCCTTTAATCCCAGCACTCAGGAAACAGAGGTTTCAAGACAGCCAGGGCTATACAAAGAAATCCTGTCTTGAAGAACCAAACCAAACCAAACAAAAAGAATATTAGCTATGTATTCCCTTAAATTAGCTTGAAGATCACAGATAGGCTGAGCCGTTTGGCTTTGTAGTAATGTTTCATTTTTAGGGCCTCTTATTTTTTTTTCTCCTTGTCTTCCTTAATCAGCAATTTGTTCTCTTTTAGGCTTACACACACACACACACACACACACACACACACACACACACACAATTATTGTTGTTGTTGCTGTTGTTGTTACTGTTATTATTACTGCAGTGCCAGAGACAGAAGTCCAAGCCTCAGGCATGCTAGAGTTTCCAGAACTCCTCCCCAGTTTGCCAACACAGATTATAACCTGTAAGACAATAAATTGAGATGGAAAAACAGAGGAGATGAGCTGGGCGGTGGTGGCGCACGCCTTTAATCCCAGCACTTGGGAGGCAGAGGCAGGCAGATTTCTGAGTTCGAGGCCAGCCTGGTCTACAGAGTGAGTTCTCGGACAGCCAGGGCTACACAGAGAAACCCTGTCTCAAAAAACCAAAAAAAAAAAAAAAAAAAAAAAAAAAAAAAAGAAAGAAAAACAGAGGAGAAAGGGCAATCATTTACATTTACTGACAACAGGAATCCAAAGGCTTGACAATAATAATAATTTATTATTATTATAATATATAATATAATATAAAATAATATAATATTATATATAATAATATAAAAAATAATATAAAAACAAATTATAATATAATTTGTTTTTCCTCTAATTCTTTCTTCGGGTTTATAGAAGTGGGCAAAGATAACTGATCATAGCTCTTCGCTGGTCAAAGTTCAGTTTAACCCTTTAATCCAAATGAGAAATGGCCTGTATTAGTCAGAGCAGCTGTGAAGTTAGGTCACTAGCTACCAAAACCACTTCCACTCAATTTAGTAAACATTTCTCTAACATGGACACACACACACACACAGACACACACACAGACACACACACACAGACACACACACACAGACACACACACAAGAGAGAGAGTTTTTGGGGGGTTGTTTTGTTTGTTTTTTGATTTTGAGGAACTGATGTTAGAGGCATGGCGGTTTCCTACTGTCCTATGAGTTCCCTTGGAAGACTCCAGGGGAGCGGAGAGACCAGGAATAAAGAGCTTTTTGATTTCTCAGGGTCTTAACTGTTGAAGCAATTTTTGTTCCATTAGGTTTGTAACGTGAGCGTCTTCAGAGTGAATCTGCATGACGCCTCAGTTTATTAATTCATCACATCTAACTTAGTCTTCACATACCAACAAACAAACCAACTTCACACAAGCTCCAACATCTACTTCTGCACTGCCTTGAAAGGTGTTCAATGTAAAATTAGTCTAGGACTGCAAAGCCCATTTAATTAGCACTCCAAGTGCCTACTGCATATAGCTAGTTAGCGGCTGGTCTTTCCTGAGTTCCCCCTCGAAAGCAATCTAATCTACTATGTGAAATCACCCTAGAGGCCATCTAGCCTTTGGCTAGTAGGAAGAATGGTTTTCCTCATAGTCCTGAGGAATGCTAAAAGCCTTGCGATATCATCTGGCAGTTAGAGCCTAACAACTTACCAAAGCATCTCTCACACTTCCTTATCAATACCTTTCCAATTACCCGGTCTACCTTTGCAGAATGCAAAAAGTTTACATGCCCAGTAGACTTCCCTAGCCACAAAAACATCTAAATTTTAAAAAAAAAATTATTTGAAAACTTAATATTATCTTATATGTATGAACATTTTATCTATGTACCATTTGAATGCCTGGTGCCTTTGGAAGCCGAAAGAGATCATTGGATGTCCTGGAAGTGGAGTTTGAGAGATTGTGAGCCCCCGTGTGGGTGCTGAGAATCTAGCTCAGTACCTCTGCAACAGCAGCCAGTGCTCCTAACCACTGAGCCATCTCTCGAATCCTTGCTTCCAGGTTTCTTAAAAAGAATACCCAGTGGAAAATTACCTTGCTGCAGGAAATAAATTCCTATCTAGGTTAATTGAGCTTCACCCCCTTCTAAATCTCTCAGATGAGAAAAGCAAATCACTGTGCAAGCTACGATATAGTGCATCCTTAGCTGATCTAGGAGCACACACTTAGAGTTTAAACCACACCCCGAATAAAGAGGTGACCAAAACTGGAAGAGGCTTTAAATAGCATCTTGAATTCTCAGATCACTGAGGAACTTTGACGAGTCAGCTGACTGAGCTGATCATCAATTGGGTAAGGGAATCAGTGAATTGATAGCACGGCATTTAATTCTTCAATTATAACTGTGGCCCAAAGAGTAACAAATAAAACAAATGCCCTTTTTCAGAGAAATTAAATAGTTCTTCAGTTATGAAACCCCCAACTCTGTGACAAAATTCCAGAAGCCAGTACAGCAGCTACTTGTACTTTGCTGGAAGCACCTGTGGGCATGTTTTAACTGATGGCGGTGACTGTGCAGAATGAATCCAGCCTCCAAGGGCTACCGAGATAGAATCTGCCCCTCGCTGAGACTCACCAGTGTATCCATAACTCTAAGAGAGCTCAGGAAGGAAACAGGTACAGGAGATTAACATATTCTTCCAGTGGCCATACAATTATCCCCAAAGGAAACAATTACAAACCAAAATAGTCCGTATGTGTGAGGAAAGCATACAAAAACAGCACATGAGTACTAACGTTGCTAAGTCCAGACAGCAGTTTACTGAAACGTTGCTCATCTCAAATCTGCAGATTTGAAACAGTTCAAAATCAATGAAAAACAACCTACCATATAATCGAACTCAGTCGTTCGATCTATAAAGCATTCATTCGTTCCCTAATCTCTAGGGTTTTAGTTTTGTTTTTGGTTTTGTTGTTTTGAGACAAGGTCTCATTATGTAGCCTTAGCTGATGTGGAACTCAACTGTCACAGATTTGCCTGCCTTTAACTTTTTCTCTTGGTCCTAGAGATTGAACCCAAGGCCTCACAAGCATTAGGTAAGTGCTTTACCAATGAAACTAACACTTTTGTGCTGTTAGTTCGTGTTGGTTGATTTTCTTTCATTTTTCTGGGTTTTTCTGTTTGTTTTGTTTTGTTTAGGGCTTTATGGTCCCTATCTGTCCTGGAACTTGCTATGTATGTAGACCAGGATGGCCTGAAACTCACCGAGATCTTCCTGCGTCTGTCTCCCTCCTGAGATTAAAGACATTCAGCAACACACCTGGCAACGTTTGTGTTCTTAACGGAAATAATTACAGCATCTGCCCGCCCCCTGAGAGATTAACATCAGGCCTGATATTCTGTGTTCACAGTATTCCTCTGAAGTTGTATTATTGTCCCCATTCTCCAGGCAGCAAAACCGAGTGCTCAACTCGATTCCAGCTTGCTGAGGTTCACACAGCTCTGGAGGTTTAAAGTTATTTAGGCTAAGAGGCACAGAAGAGGACCAATTAGACGTTATAAAGGGAAAAAGCTGTCCTGGCCTGAGAAGGGCAGTTCTGCATCTGCCATGCTAGATGCCCTGCCTTCAAGCTTTCAGCCTATAATCAAACCATATTGAAACCAGATTTACGGGCGCTCCAGAGGAGAGCTTTGTGATTTTCTAAAGCAGACATGTTTAGTATTTTAGAAGGTCAAACCTCCTATGGTGCAGTGTTTTTAATAAAATCAGCTCAGCAGAAATTAGAGACACACCAGTCAATTTCTAGGAAGCCTCTGAAATAAGAGGGAAAGAACATAAAAGACAAAATCATGTTCAGATCAATCTCTTCCAAAATGGCTGGGACTTACGGGGTATAGATACAGAAACATCATGACAATCTTAGCCCCATTTGCATCTGGTTTGAGCAAGTTTCCATTTAGAAAGGAAAATTACTTTGGGGGAGTGTTCCATGTCATTGTTAAACAAAGGCTGTTCTGGGTAGTAGAGCCTTACACCGCTGCCTCAAAATACACACACCAACCCCTAAGAGAGAATGAACTAATGAGAGAATCATCACACCACTCTTGGATCACCAATGCAGATTGGCAGTTCTGCTTCCTGCTGTGAATGTTTTGTCCTCACAGTGAAGCCAGAAATCAGTCTGTGCAGTGCCCAGTAAGCCAAAACGCAGAAAAAACCTGTAGTACTTTCATCAACAGAGCAAGCTGTGGAGAGGTCAGGACAAAACACAAGATTTGCTCCTAGGAAAAGGGGTGTTATCTCATGCAGCTAGAGCTGGGTCCCCAGAAAAGTCAGAGGGACTTTGACACTTGGAGACAAGCATGGGGAGTGAGGACCTACTAGGTTGGCGGGCAGTGCACATAAAACCTGATTATTTTTATAAGAATTGTCAGGTGTGCGTGGCAGAGAGCTGCCAAAAACAGAAAGCCAAGGGCACTGTTGCTTATTAAGATAAGAATTTACTCCAGAACCTAACCTATTTGGGGTTGTCATCTATTGACACTTGAAACAATCTTTAAATATAAACTGGGCATAGTGCTACACACCTTAAATCCCACCTTTGGGAGGCAGAGGCAGCCAAATCTCTGAGCTGGAGTCTAGTCTAGTCTACACAGTGAATTACAGCACAGCCAGATACCTAGTGAGACCCTATCCTGAGGGGAAAAAAATGTAGGCACTCATTTCCCTGCTAGTCACTTCACCTCTCAGTAGTCCATGCATGTAGCACCGTTCTTGAAGAACTTCAAATTCTGTTTAGTACCATAGTGGAAGTATGCAAAGATACAGGAAAATCTCATCTTCAAATATGCATGCTATAGGCTCAAGTTAAAAAAGAGTCAGCTACATAAAAATAGAAGAAAAAAAATTGGCAAATTCTCACATTTAACCTAACGAAAATCCATTTTGAGGAAAAGGTCCATAAACAAGGTAAAGAAAGTCAGAGGAGGCAAAATGTTATTTTCCTGGCTAAAGAACATGTTCTGTCACGTTCTATTTGGTCATATTAGTAAAAGGGACAGTCTGAAGGGGATAACTAATAGTTGTGCTCTTAAAATGTCAATTTAATGACATTCACTACTGAAAGCCTTCTTAAGGATTAAAAAGATATTTAGAAACAGATACTGTAAGTATAATCATGTTTAAAGACCAGGAGCATTGCTTAATAAAGTTTGGCTAGTTTGGGAGACAAAATATTTAATTTGGTTTGAGACAAAATAAACTGTCACAGTAGACAGTGGTTAACTTTACTAAAGACATTCTTGAGTTGGGGGAGGTGAACACAGTCCTTGCAGAGAAAGGGGATGAAGCTGATGAGACATTCCTTTTGTTCCGGCAACTTCAGAAACTCAGGTCCTATCTGGTCTGGCACAAATAAGTGAGGAATGCCTAGTGCTTGGGGCATAGCTTAGTGGTAGAGTGTGTGTTTAGCATGCACAGGGCCAGAGATAACTTTTAGCACAAACAAGCAAAGTTCTTAGATGAAAACTAAAACCAGAACCATTCTGGAAAACAATTGTGAGACTCTAGACAATGGTCATTACACAAAGAGAATTAATTATACGTTTGTATAAGAATGAACAAGATCAAAACCTACATTTGAGAAGTTTGAGTAAACAGGTCTTCATTCATATAATTAACATGAACTCTCATACTCTTCCAAATCAAATGTTTTGTTACTGGTTGGCTCTCTGTGGTGCTGGGGAAATCACAGCCAGGATGTCACAGACACCAGACAAGCATCTTACCACCGTCTGCCAAACCACCAGCCTCTCTACACCCCAGTCTGAAGTTTTAATTCATGAAAGACACCACTAGATTTTCGGACAAAAATATATATATTTTAAAAAATCTTTACAATAAATGAGGATGTAGGAACGTACAGAGAGCACAGTGTTTTTATTTCAGTCAGTTGCGGCTCCCTGGGACACAAAGAACCCTGGGAAAGTGTGCAGAGTCCTCTCTTCGCTTTTTATAATTTTAAAGCAAATTAATCCATTTGACTGTAGAGTCTGTGCAAATAATCCTTCAGAAGAAATACCCACGATTCTCTTTTCAGAGGTCATTTTGTTTCTCCAAGATGACGAAGTGTTGTCTCCAGATAAAAGTGCTCCTGTCAGCAGAACTCAGAAGGCCTTCAAGGGTTCCGTTTGCAGTTCAGGCACGACTGTCATACGAATTCCAGCTTCCCATGACCACTGTACATGCCCCAGTGCACAAGGGAGAGGATCTTCTCATTACTGAGCTCTGCTTGCCTCATTTTGTCACAGGTCAGACAGCAGTTCTCCTGCCCACTGACGGGCACCATGCACTCCAAGTCCAACTTTGCAACCTGCCCCTTCTTGGAATGGTGTCCGTGAAAGCTATAGTGCAAACGGGAGAGCATCTGCTGCCGCTGATCCTGCAGTCTCTTGTTCTCACTTCGCAGCATTCGCAAGGCTAACATAATGAGCAGTACCAGGATCAGTCCGCCAGCGATGGGAACCGCTATCACGGCTGCGCGGAACCACAGCTCTCTGGAGGAAGTCAGCTCTTGCACCTTAGTGATGAGGTTTCTGCTGCCGTCATGCTGATACCTGTTTCCTTGTCCTAAAAGAGTACAAAGAAAATGGTCAAACAAACTGGGTGACTGCCTCCTAGAAGCAAACATCAACACACAGCCATTTTCCATAAGAAAGCTCATTTAAAGGGCAACTTACCAGCCATTTTCAAGAAACTACATGTTACAAATGCATTTGTTTACAGGCTGTCATTACTTGGATGTAATGGTCTTTTAATGTCCTCAAAATGTTCAAATAACAGGCAAAGCCTATTATGCAGAGACATCTAATGCTCAGGCAGACATAAAAGCCACGCAGTTAGAGACGGTCTTTGCATCCAGCCATGCTCTCCCTCTGGTGTCTCTAATTACATTAACAACAAAATCAATAGCAGACATACAAAGTTGCTGCTGTCACAGGCCTATAGATCAGGCAGGCTTTTGGGTCAGGACATCTTGGACCTACCTGAGGCTTCGCCCTTAGGAGGAGAGAGGACGTCGTGCAGTCCTCGGTAATTGCACATGTCTTCGTGACAGCATTCCAAAGTGGGCATGGTGGGGCCAGAGTGGTTTTGGGCCTGTTTGGTTCGGCAGATGTCTGCTGTGCTTGCAAGTGAGTCCAGGCAGCCATGGGTGAGTGGGGAATTGGTGTTCTGAGGATCAAGAAGTCTGGAGAAGCAGGCACTAAGCTCAGACTTACACATGTAACCAGTTGCCACACAGTGAGCTGCATCACAGTAGCATCTGATCTCTCCTGCAAACAAAGAAACTGCATAAGCATCAGGTGAGCCCCAAACCCAGAGGCACTTATTGTAGATTATTCAAGATGACTGTCTCCAACAGCAGCCCACAGGGACGGAAAGGCACCCAAAGCAAGCATTAACTTTCAATGAGCTACTGTTAGGAATATATGCAACCCAACAAGAGATTTGTGATAAGTAAGGGTAATGAACTATGTTGTGGTTTGATGAGAAACTGTTTTCACTATGTTGCCTTTTGTTGTAAGGTAAAATCATGTTATTTACATATTTTTTATGCTATACAACCATACAAGATAAAAATGTCAGGCTTTGGGGTTTTGTCTATATAAATATTTGATCGGAACTACTGAATTGTTTGGCATCCCAGAGGACTGAGCCAAATTGTAAGACCTGAGCTGACACCTTATAAAGTTATTAACCAGACACAACAATCTAGAAACTGCACAGGTCAGGAGGTTTTCAAACCATGAAACTGGCAGCTATCTGGGATCTCTCTAGAAAAGGCAAACTTTGCCTATAAAGATCCTTTCATGCTGAGGAGCTTTTAGTCCGAACATTGTAAAACAGGAACTAGGCAGTTTACAATTAGTGGTTTGCTTGCCAAAGTCAATTTCTTTCAGCCCAAATGGAAAGTCATAAAAGTGGGGGATGTAAAACTGCAAGACTAACTCCTCCTCCTCCTCCTCTTCCTCCTCAGCTTGACATGTAATTTAACATGTGACCTAAACTGGGAAACTCAAAACTAAAAATCCCCTGCTGGTTGAAGGAAAAATCCTTAAGGAAACCTCAAATTTTTCTCCAGGAAGTGATTAAAGTTTCTTTTATAAAACTCATTCTATGAGTTGCAAGGATTCTGTTAACATCTTGTTACAGTGCAAGATTTCATTCTTGGCCGTGGACCTGAGAGTTATCTATCACAAGAAACTGAGATGCCCGAAAAGGTGAACGCCCATCACTGTTGGCTGCCACAGCTCACTACTGTAAACCAAACTAATGCATACATCTCCCGTTGCAGGTCCCAATCAGAAGATCTGTCTACTTACTGAAACCTCCACTCTGACATTCAACACTGAGAGCCTTGGCTTTTCCAAACCTCCCCCAACTTCACTCCTCTTCCTGCTCCTTTCTGTGAATGCCTGAGTAAGGTGTCTCATTTAATTATCTGTCCAAATTCCAGGCTACCACATGGTGTGCTCAGTTTTCACCCAGGCTGCTCACACTTCAGTTGGAAGAAAAGCCGGCCAGCTCCAACCTTGCTATCCTAGTTACGGGTCCAGGTCCCTTCTCCTGCCTCCTCTACTTCACATAAGATCCTCAAATCTACAGCAATCCCTTTCTGTTTTCTCCTCCTCCTTCCAAGTTCAGGGTATTCTTTGCATAAAAGTTCACCAGTCTTAGGTGATAATGACTACATATCCCTGGCCTGATAAATTCTATACAGATTTAAAGTAGAAATAAAACAGATTAAAAGTCTGCTTTGAGCCTATTAACCTCAGATTTGGTACGGAGAGGGAAAACTAAACGGAAGTAAAATGCTGCTTCAGTGTTTATGAGCGCCTATTTAAAATACTACATTTTCAGTGACCTAAAGCAGTCTTAATAAAATTTTGACAGGTAACTGAGAGAGTTCTAAGACTTTAAAGAAAAATTGGAGCCACATTTCAACAAGGAGAATGGACTTTTGTATTACTGTATTAAAACTATATTTCTGTCATTTCATAAGGTTTCTTCCTGTGGCATGCAAAGGCCAAAAGGGGACTGGTATTTTAAAACAGTGAACAATGCTCTTCTGTTTGCCCCTTTCTAGTTACTGTATGTAGTGATTAAACAAAAATGTCTGCTCCAGTCAAGATGGCTACAGCAGAGGCTGCTGGCTTCTGTTAAATAAAGCTTTTGAAGTCCGCAGCAGTCAGAAATCTCTGATCCCCTAATTATATCATTATCAGGCACATAGTTTCGGTATCTGTGACTTCATGTCAGCCCCAGTCCCTCCCTGTTCTGCCTGCCTTTGATAGGGCCAGGAGGCTCCCCTCTGCAGGCTGCAAGGGCTGTTATTTAGGGCTAATTACACCCTTCCTTCCAAAATAAATAAATACTGTAGCACCTCATCCTTGCTGGGCTGGCTTATCCTTTAACCTCAGGCCTGCTACATGGCAATTAGAGAAAAGTGTGTTTGGGGTGAGGGTCAGAGACTAAATAATGCTTCCCTTTTTAAAAGAAAAAAATGGGTTTGTAGAACAGGAGGCAGAGTGAGGGGAGAGAACTAGTCGATGGTGAGGGGAGAAACTGGGAGTTAAGAGAATTTCCATTAAAAGGTGAGCGCTGCTGGAGGGGAAAAAAAACTATTTTTGTCCTTTTTTTTCCCCCCCAGCAGCGTCTGTAAAAATACGGAGCGGGAAAGGGGAATGACAGCGCCTATTCTTCCCAACCTCTCTAGAGCAAGAGGACACACTTCAACAGGCACCTCAGACTCCTACATTCCCAAAGAAATCTCACTCACTGGTCCGCTGACACGCACACTCCAAGACAATCAGACATGCGAAGAAACACACGGCCCTAGCACTCATGTGCAGAAATTCAGAAGCACGAAAGTCAAGAACACAGACAAGCCCCAACTCAGGAAAAAAAAAAAAAAAAAAAAAACCACCAACAAACTTAAGGACACTGTAGACACAAGCTCAGACATCCAAAAATACATGGAGAAACTTAGTGGCAACCAACAGAGATGCCTGCTCGGCCCAGTTGGGATCTGCGTGTTCTCGGGACCGTCCCGTCGGGGTACGTGAGCCCAACGGCGTCTGGTCATCTCCAGGCCCCGAGTTCAGGAGTTCACCACGGGCCAGCCGCCCCAAGGTCTGGCTGTCCTTTAACGCGCCAGGCCCGGGGCCGTGGAGCGGACCACGGCAAAGGCGGGAACCTCACCGCCGCTCACCAAGCCGGACGGCCGACTCCCCAAGTCCCCAGTCCCGGTACACAGTCCCACCGCACTCACCTTTAGTGAGCAGCACGGCCATGGCGCAGAGCTCCAGCTGCAGCCAGATGAAGATGTAGCTGGAGTGGCGATCCATTGACGCCTCGCGCCCCTCGTCGCTCCGGGAGCCAGGCGCGGCTGCACTACGACCCCCGGGGCGCGCCGGGCGCCGTCAGTGTCGGGGCGGGGGCCGGAGCATGGAGAGGGACTAAGACTACCGAGGACACGTTCCCGGCCCCGCGCGCTCCCCGGCGGTCGTCCCTTCGCCCCGCCACCACGCGCACAAGCCACGAACGGCCGACCGGAGTCGGACGTACCAGCAGCGGGCAGCGCCTGCAACCACCGGGCAGCCAGAGTCCCCGCCGTAAATAGTGGCCGGCGCCCGGAGCCGGCCAAGCGTGGCCCCGCCCTATGCCCCGCCTCCACTCTCCGATTGGCGGATGCCTCTAGCCCCGCGGCCCAAGAGCAGGGGGCGGGGCCAGACGCGGACCAGGGCCCACTGGCCTCCCGGCTCACGCTGGCGCGGACGTGTAGCAGTGTGGACTCGGCCGCAGCGCTCCCCCTAGCGGATGCTTGCGCGTGCAGCCTCAGAGGCGCCGCGGAGCCCAGCTTCTAGGTATGTTCTCAGTTTGCTGGAGACCCCCACTGCTCAGTTTCCGGCCAGCAGCGTCCCCCACGTGGCTTCGCTTTTGTCTCACCTGAAACCTGCAAGGGACGCCACAGAGAGAGTCCCACAGAGAGAGCAACTATACCGGGCTGCCTAGCCCCGGAACCCCCCTAGGGATAGTGATCATACCCAAGCCTCCGAGACCCGGATCCCGCCTCCCTTGGACAGTGCCCAGGCTCCTGCCGCCGGGACTCCCACGAACAGTGACCAGGCCCCGGCCACCGAGCCTCAGAGGGACAGTGACCAGGCCCCGGCCACCAAGTCCGGGAGACACACATTTCTCTCCACCCCCACGGAACAATGGCCTTGGGCCCCGCCCGCCCGCGTGTGGCCGAGGAGGAGTAGGGTGCACAGAGCCAGGAAGGGGCGGCCGGGAGCTGGAGTCGGCTCTTTGCCGGCTCCCTGGCTCCCCCGGGCGCATCCGCCCCGAGCCGGCAGCCTTGTGATCAATAAAGCCCAGACAGACAGACTGTTGAGCAGTAGGAGCCACTGGGTTCTCCTGGGTAGACTGGGGACCCGGAGCCTGCTAGAGACACTTAACGAAAATTAGCAAATCCAAAAGCACCCGGCGCCAGCTAGACGACACTGGCCGAGACTCAATTAACCACCCCCTAAACAATCGCAGGCAAACACACCCGCTGACCTGATCAATATCAGCCCCACAGTGATCTCTTTCCTGAGATACCAAGTCATTTATTAGGGCTTGCAGGGCGGCCTGCCCTAAGGAACCAAAGATGGAGATGAGATGCTGTTTGGTTGTCTGAGGGGAAATGGGTTTAAGGGTTTTATTATCAGAGGGAATGGTCTTTTACTTTCCCTCCCCCAAGCAAAAGAAAACCATCTGCAAAATTCACTTTTAGGGTCAGCTAACATTTAAAACGAAAAGAGTATAAAAGCCAGGTCTTTTAGAATGGGAAGTCAGATGTAAAGAATAAGAAGCTGGGAGACAGGCTTCCAGCGCAGAGTCACTGCCCTAACACTTGAGGCTCTGGGTTCCTTCCCAGCACAGCAAAGCAAAAACTTAGGAGGAAAATGTCTTCTGGATTGAAAATCTAAGAGGAACCTTCTAAACACCTACCTTAGTAAATTTGTTGGAAGTCTTCAGAGACAGAAAGTTAGTGAAGCTACCTTCAAAAACTGTTTTTGTGTAAAAAAGAAAATAATCTCATAATCTTATCTCTATTACTTTGGTAGGTCAAAACTACACTTTAAAAGGAGGGAGTGAAGTTCACAGTTGTAATCCTAGTAGTTGGGAAGCTCTAGGGTGGCTGAGGCTGGAGAATTGGCAAGAGTTGGAGGCCAGCCACTGGTTAGTGGGTTCCATATCAGCTTGGGCTACAAACTAGACCCTGACTCAAAACAGACAACAGAATTTTACAAGTTTAAATATAAGAAGGGAAGTAAATTGATTGTGGGGTACACAGTTTGGAAGGCAGAGGCAGGATGATTGCAAATTCAAGTGTCTCAAAACACACACACACACACACACACACACACACACACACACACGGAGATAGGGCAAGTTCAGCAGAGGTTTTAGGAGAAAACTGAACAGATAAGGGTTCCCAGTAAGCCACAGGAAGAGAGCATCATCAGTATATTCCTGGCTGTTCTTGAACTTTGGGGAGTTAATCCAAGAGCCCTGTGGACCATGTATTCAGATAATTATACACTCTTAACCTTGGAGAATCAACCGTTAGCTAAGAGGCATCTTTCAGAGCATAGTCATTCAGCCAGTTTGGAGTCCCCACTATTAAACCTCACTGAGTCTAGAATCACAAAGATTTGGACATCTAGAAAATGTGTCACAACAAAGAAGATGACATGAAATTGGGTGCATAATTTGAGGATGAAGCCCAGCAGGGTGAAGATGCCCAGGGATGGTCTCCTCAAAGCAGTCGCATTGAGATTATCTCCTACCTAGTAAAGACCACTTCAAATGCAGCAGATCACAGAAATTTAGGGATGGATTGAGTTAACTGTGGAGGAAGACAGGATGGCAAAGAAGGGATGGTAGGTGAAAGGAGCAAGGGACAGACCCAAACCTACAGAGGAGTCATTCTATTTACCTTTGATGCAGATAAACACTTCATTAGCTGAAGAAGGTGTAAGGGGATTTGCAGGTGAACACCAGGTTGTAGCACACACTCCCTGTGTCTCCAGTTTGCCTCAGTTAATATCCCTTTTCTCACTGGAAGTCACAGCGTCACAGCAGAAACCAGGCTAGAAGAATGCTGTCGTGTATGGATGGTCACATGACCCGCAGTGAACTGATTAGGGTCTTTTTTTGGACAGAGATACAGGACAAGCTCTGAAGACCATTCCAAGGGAGATGTACAAATGCAGAGATGAAGGGAGAGCTGGAGTCCCTATGCTTGCACAGAAACCGCCAATGAAGAAATGTGTCCACGAGCAAAGATTTATATCCCAATGGGTCTCCAGCAGGTGCTCACATGCTAGAGGTTAATTTCTGCCTTCCTGCGCATTTGAGGTATGGTCTCCCTTGTTGTTTACTGGTAGCTGTTCTTTAAGCTTCTGGGGGAGTCTCCCATCTCTTGAGGGAGTTGGGAGCATAGGAAGCAGAAGAAGGAGGATTTCTAGTTCTTTATTCTGATAACATGCTCACTACCATACCTGGCTTTTTCGTGGTTCTAGGCGTGGAACGTGGGTTCTTCTTCTTGTGTGGCAAACACTTTCCCTATTAAACCATCTTTACTAAGCACTAAACCGATCTTTACTTTTTTACTTTAATCTTAACTCAGAAATCTTGTTGAAACAGGGTCTCATGTAGCCCAGGCTGACCCTGAACTTTCCATGCAGTCAAGGATAACCTTGAATTCATGATCCTCGTATATCCAATTCCTAAGTTTAGACATCATGACTCTCCAGGCTTGGAAAACTCAAGATTGTTAGTAAGTTTCTCATCTCCCTATTCTGCTTCCCATACTTTTCGTTTAGGAAAGCATGGCACCGCTGTGTACTTGAACTGTAATCCTCTCTCCTTCAGTCTCCTAAAGTGCTAGGGTTTCAGGCAGGCACTGCTATAGCCTGTTTTAAACAACAATTATTCTATCTTTTGCTTTCTGTGATATGGAGATCAAATCCAGGGCGTTGTTCATGCAGGACAAGTGCCCTTCCACTGAGCGACATCCCAGTCATGAAACTCTTTCTAGTTTAATGCTCTTTCACTGACAAATCAAAGAACCCCTCAAATTAATGTCTTTTACTATTACATATTTGTTAAGGGTATTAGTATCTACATTTTGAGGTTTATATTTATATATTGGTTCAAATATAATTCAGAGCAAGAACTTGAGATGCATTGCTCAGATTTCAACTCTTATTGCTTGGTCAAACTTCTTAAGTGGCTAAAAATTAGTTTTAAGAGAAACAAGCTTGTACTTTAATGGGCTTTTCAACTAAGTGAATGGGAGTGTTTGAATCAATGTGGAAAGTCAAAATTGGGTTAGGGATAATATGTCAGTTATGAGTCCATATCAATAGTCAAGAGAACAGACAGCAATTTTAATTCAATTTAAGATGTTTAAGGACAACTGCTTCTTTGGAATTTCATTTTGTGTTCTGGGGGAGACTGGCTTAACTACTTTCCTGTGTTCATCTTCTTCACTCCGTATAGCTATGGCAGTGCAGTGGTGAGACCCAGTGCTTTCCCGATTCTATAGTCTTCTGGCTGCTACAGTTCACTCTGGGTTCCTAATAGTAGCTTTAAAGCTTTAAAAAAATTTAAAAAAAAATTTTTTTTACCAGGTGGTGGTGTCTCATACCTTTATCCCAACACTCAGGAGGCAGAGGCAGATGGATCTCTAAATTTGAGGCCAGCCTGGTGAATTCCAGGACAGCCAGGTTTACACAGAGAAACTCTATCTTGAAAAACAAAACAACAGCAAAGTAAACAAAATCATTTTCTTTCAGTATTTGTTTTCAGGAAACTAAGGTCAAAGATAAGAGATGAGTTCAGATGAAGGGACCAGTTAAGAGGTTAGGGGGTTTTAGCTGTCTGTTTGGTTTTGATTGTTCATTTTTCTTCCATTATGGAAAGAGGGGTAAAGGGACAGCCACCTGAAGAAGGCTAGTTGCACAGTCTGGGCGGTAATGTGATAAGATCTGGGAAGGAAAGTCAGAGACTGAAACTCAATTTACATTCCAATGTGTTCTTATGCTTTTGAGGTCTTACACAAAGCAGTGAGTTGTTACTGAGTTAAGATTTTAAAGTAAATAAACAAATAAGACAGAGTACTAAATTTGTGGTACAACAGAATCTTCCCTTAAGATCATTGGAATCTTGGTCATGGGCATTATCAAACAGTATTGACTATATTCTGTGCCATCGCTGGTCTCTGCAAAAGCCTTTGTTCTATTGGATTGTATAATGTGATCACCTTCTACCAACCAGTCAAGATAATGAACTTTCAAAAAAAAAAAAAAAAAAAGTGTCCAGTGGCCCGCTAGTTTGACCTACCAGGTATCAAATAATGAATTTAAATTCATTTTTGTTTTATACTCATGTGCTGAATCAATCCCATACAGTGGTGGGGAACTAGCATGGACCGGTCTGTTCCATCCCTTTAGTGGGTAACACATTATTTTTTAGTATTAAAACTCATTTATGTTTAAGCCATCGAAATCTGAGAGCTTTGACATGTTTGTGTGATAGAAAATATTTAGATCCTTGCTGATGTCAGATGACACTTGGCATTGTTTCTTTTTGGCCACTCTGCTGCCTTTTCCCACTTGTCTTTGATGGCCCAGTGATGACTTCTCCCAACTGAAATCTCACTGAGACAGAAACTGAGGCCTTTTGCAGTGGAACTTTGCAAACCCATTTGCCGTCACTTTTTCTGGTGTGGCTGCTGTTTATCTTTTTCACTATAATGTTTTTTTGAGATTACTTTTTAAAATTGACAGGCAAAATTGCATGTATTCGTGGTATGTGGCATAGCAGTTTAAAGTCTGTATGTTCTGGAATGGCTGATTCTAGCCAAATGGACCACCTTGCATCGTTATCATTTCTGTGATGGCAGCACTGAACTTATGCCTGCATTTTTGATGACTACAATGTATTGTCACTGGCTATAGCTGCCACACTGTACAGCCTATCTCTTCAACTTATTTAACCTACCTCATTTTCTATCCTTTGGTCAACAACTCCCAACTTCCTTCCTCTCTAACCATTCTTGCCTGTGGCAAACATGGTTTTACTTTTAATTTCTTTCTTTAAAAAGTTTTCTTTATTACATTATTATTTTTTTAATGTGTATGTGTGGCGGTCAGAGGACACCTAATGAGAATGGATTCTTTTCTTGTACCATGTGGTTCCTGAGAAGTTAACTCAGGCTATCAGGCATGGAGGCAAATGCTTCTACCCACTGAGACATCTTGCCAGCCCTGCACTTGGTATTTTACCAGATGGGTGTTTTCTTATCCCTCACATGAATCAGTTAGTATTTGTCTTTTTGGTTCATTTCCTTTCTAATTACCACATGATTCCTTGCATTTTAGAGTTGAATGATAAATAATGTAACCAGGTAATGATGCAGAACTTTCCAGAGTCCAGGGCTATTTTGGCTTGTGGACTACTCATAGTGGACTATGAGCCCTGTCTTTTTAGTTGATGAAAAGTAACTAAGAGTACTTTTCATCTACTTCTTGAAACACACGAAAATTTGGAGTGAATAATCACTATTATTAATAATCGCCATAATTAAGGGCTTTCCCCACAGGTGTAGTGTGGGTTTGGGGTTCTGGAGTCGTGTGGTGAGGTACCTGTGCTTCAGTGAGCAGATGCTGCTGCCTGCCAGTCTACTTGTAACACCGGAGCAAAACGCACCAACTTTACAGTCTCTTGTCTCTTTGGGGCTCTGTGTCACAGCCTGTACGACTTAGCCAAATCTCATGAACTCTCAGGAGTATAGGAGAGGTCTCTAAAGGAGTCTACATGGTTAGCCAACTTCCTTTTCCATTGGCTCCGTCAAGAGATTATAAAGCCCTTCACAATAAGCAAACATTTCTTATTGGAACTTAGCTCACTGGGAGAGCACTTGCTTTATTCAAATAAAGGCCCTGAGTTCAATGCTTAGCAGCTCCCCCCTACATACTTGCTCTCTCTCTCTCTCTCTCTCTCTCTCTCTCTCTCACACACACACACAGACACACACACACACAGACACACACAGACACACACACATTCACATACAGACACATATACATACAGACACACATACATACAGTCACACCCATACACACTCACATACACACAGCTGCACACATGCACACGTACACGCACACACACATACACACATACACACACACATTCACATTCACATACAGACACATATACATACAGACACACATACATACAGTCACACACATACACACTCACATACACACAGCTGCACACACGTACACTCTCACACACGTACACACACACACACACACACACACACACACTTCCATCATCCTTTCTATTCCTGTTGATGCTTTCACATTGTAGTCCTGCATAAATTTCATTTTGAATGAATTCCTGTTGGTGACCCAATTTTGAAGGGAATAGCTATAACTTCAGTAACGAGGTGAGTGGAGAGAAGGGAATATACGCCTGACATGAGCTGTATACGCTCCGTGACTAAGTGTGATATAAGGTTGGTGCAAAACAAATGCCTTTCTCTGTAACTCAGGATCTTCACCCATCAAATGAGGAAGGCAGCAGTGGTAGGCAGCCTCCCTGCCCTGAGAGTCTCAATAGTGCAGATTCAGATGCTAGTGTTTATGTTCTCTGTAAAACCCTATGGAAATAGTAAATGATACTTTCCTAGAAACAAAGCATTTGCTCAAAGTAATGTTTAATCATCTGAATGCATCCATAATGGCTTGGGACTTCCCTCCCAGGTGACTTTAGGATTTTCCCCTCCCTTGAGCTGAAGATTTGAAGCGTGAACAATGCCACTGCCAACCCAGCCTCCAGCTGGGACAGGGTGATGGTATCTCTGAAGGGCCTAAGTCTTGCCAGGGAAGATTTGCTCCCACACTTGGTAGGAGTCCAAGAATCAGGCAAGACAAATTGGTCAGCTAACTTACCATTATGCAAGAAGCTTAGCTCTTCACAGGCAGCTATAATTCATGCCTCCAAACTAGGAAACTCGTGAAAGATCGCCCACTGTAGAGGGGGCCTTTGGAACACCCACTTCCCATTCTGTGACATTATTATTATTATTATTATTATTATTATTATTATTATTATTAATGTCTCAAGTTGCTTATTCACTGTCAGAGCATTACACAATGAAGTCGCCATTAATTAAGGGCATACTTGCATCAACATGCCCTGCATTTTTTTCCTTTTGAGGCATGGTGTCACGTAGCCCAGGCTGGCCTGAATTCAGTATACAGACAATATATAGCCAAAGATGACCATGAACTTCTCATCTTCCTCCTCCAGATCCAGGCAGGATTCCAGGCTTTTGCTGCTTTACATGGTATTGAAGATCAAAGCTCCCAGCATTCTAGGCAAATCCTTTACTATCGGAACTCCAATCCCAGCCTCCAGGATTAAAACTACTGAAAAAGAGGCATGCTCTCAAATTAATTATAATCCACCTGCCTCATCCTCAGGGGCTATCTGATTTTATTATATTTAAAAATTCTTCTAGCTGTTGTTATTATTCGGTGCTGTGAGATGAGACGATCATCCAGGGCCTCTCACAGGCTAGGAAGCCCACAACCACTGAGCTATGCTGCTAGACCCAAACTGCTTAATAATAAGGTAGGTTTGAAGAACAGGGTGGGAATGAGCACCGTATATTCCTTTTCTTAACCTTTAACCTTGAAGGTTAAATATCTGTAGTTTTTCTAGAACTTCTGAGTGCAAACAACTCGGGGGTGGGGGTGGGGACTACTGTTTGGGATATTACCAGAGGTCACGGGTAAAAGGATCAACCAATGCACTTTCAGGTCTTGAATCTTTCCAGTCACCCAGTCAAAGTCCAGCCCCAGCCAGGACTTAGAGGAGAAAATAAAGGTTTAGCTGACTTAAGAGGATGAGGAGAACACATCCAGAGAACTGACTCGAGGAGTGTCTGTGCTTATGTCTCAGTCAGACTCTCTCTCTCTCTCTCTCTCTCTCTCTCTCTCTCTCTCTCTCTCTCTTTCTCTCTCTCTCTCTCTGCGCGTGCTGTTTTCTGTTCTATTGGTATGCAAGAAAGGAACGTGTAGACGTTAATTATAAAATAAACGGGGGAAGGGCTCTAAATTTTCATCAAAAATACAAAAAAATAAACCGCAGTTTCTCACAGGGACCACCCCGTTCTACAGATAAACATACCCCACCGCGTCCAAAAAGACGATGAACAGAACAGAGGAGTCAGCGAGCTAGGAGACAGAGGCTCAGCCTCCAGCAGTGAGCGAGGAAGTGAAGGACTGAGACGTGGCAAGCTCCCTGGGGGAATGCACCCGCTGGAGAGCACCAATTATCATAATTGAAGGTAATGGTGCCGAGGCGCCGCTCTGTTTTACTTCACTCAGCCCGACTCAGACGCTGTGCTCGGCTCCTCCCCGGCCGGCCGAGCACTCGCCCTCGGGGGTTTTCCGGGGCTCCGTAGCCTCAGCTGCCCAGACCTAGTCTCTCTCAAGTTCAGGTGCTTGCACCACCCGCGCGCTGGCCATCCCGCCTGTCCTCCCAGCTGCCACTGCCTTCCTCTCTCCCCACTAAAGGAGCAAGAGAGCGATCCGGATGAAACTGGGACAGAAGTTTTGGTCAAGACAGATGTTTCCCAACTCATTCAAATGTTTGAGCCAACCCTGTCCAGAATCTATTAAAAAAAAAAAAAACCAAAACAGACAAACAAGGGAACAAACATTTTGGTTCCAAATAGTACCCACCACCAGTCCTTCTCCCTAGTCTGGAAGAACTGACAACTTTGACTTGCAGGCTGTGGTTCGGATTTACCCATGCCCCACCCACCAGGTTCCCTCATCACCTTATCTCTGAGCTTCACAGTGCAATGTGCAGGGCAGCAGGACACAGGGTCCTTCACACAGGACTAGACTTCCAACCTTAAGAGATTTTAAGAGAAATTTTGTAAACAATTCTGAAGTGCAGGGTTGGAGGGTGCAAGGAGGCTCTGTTTTTTAAATTTAAAAACCTTAATTTTTCTACAATGGAGTACCTGAAATTTTAATTTCAAAGCGTTTGAAGAGACAGAGCAGCCATTTTCCTGGCATTCCAGGTTCTGAGACAAGAAGAGTGAGATGTGTTTTCTGGATTTTTTTTAAATACCAGTTCTTTTTTTTTTTTTTTCCTTGAACGATTGATTGATTTCTAATTACAAAATAATGCATTACTGTAGGAAACTTGGACAATTTACACAAGTAAACATGCGACCTCTCCCACGAGGCTACAGTGGGACACAGGCTCTTAGACCCAGTCCCGGACTGTCAGTCACAGTAAGGAAGTGCTGTAATGGGGTGGAGTGGAGCAGTGTTAGCTGGGACTCAGCTACAGACCCACCTGTGACTTGAGTGAGCATCACCAAACCTCTCTTAGACTTCTGCCTGTCTTTGTGGGAGAGTGGGGATGGGTGTTTTGCCTGCATACATATGTACATCATGTGTGTGTCTGGTACCCAAAACATCCAAGAGGGTCTTGGATACCCTAGAACTAGAGTTACAGAGGGTTGTGACCTGCCATGCGGGTTCTGGGAGTGGACACCTGGTCCTATGGAGGAACAGACAACCAGTGCTCTTAACAGGCTCAGAGCCATCTCTCCAGCTTTTCCTCTGCTGCTCAGCTGTGAAACAGAGTTAACAGAATGACCTCAAAGAGAAAGCCTATACCGGGGCAAAGAAAGGAGGAAGGAAGGGAAAAAGGAAGGAGGAAGGAAAGAAAGAAGTCAGGCAGGCAGAAAAAAAAGGAGGGAGGGAGAGAGGGAAGAAGGAAACAAAGGACCAACTCTTGAAATTTCTTATCTGAGTTCCACACACATTGTGGCCACACCTACCTACCCATGCACACATATGAAGTAAATAAAAATGTAATAAAAAATTTAGGTCTTTGGGGAAATGGAGTGATCAAGTTGGTAAAGGCATTTAGTACCACAGTGAAACAGGATGTGAGAATGGAAGGCTTTCAGGTAAAGGAATGAGACATCTATAGACTGTTGAGAGCTCGTGGACCAGTGGGTACCAGGTAAGGGGAGTTAGGTAGGCTGAAAATGTTGTATAACAAAGTACAATGTACAATGAATATATATAATAAGGACAAAGAAAGAAAGAATTTCCCAGAAATTGTGCTGTCTGAGTACAGGACAGGTAGCCTGGGACTTCCAAGTGCCCAACAAGTCCAGCAAGAAACACAGAGTAACTGTAACTTCACAAGTCTCTTTCAATACCACGGTGCCATGATTACAACTACAGTCTAGTAACCATTTCTTTTAATATTATAGATGAAGGTGCTGTGTCATTTTCTAGAACTACAAAGGGTTCTGGGCGGCAAATTCACTTAAGACTGAAGAACCAAGTGTCACTCCCCTGAGCTACTCAAGATCAGACAGGGCAGCTTGGCACTCAGAAAGGACTGTGTAACCCAGGTGACTGTGGTCCTAGAGGGACACCCCGTTTTGTCTTACCCACAAAGAAAATATGCAAGAGCCTTTCCCAGCCTGTGGCCCCACCCTTACTAACATAAGTAGAGTTCACTGCTGGGTAATTACAGGCGGATGCTACAGAAAGCAGACATGTCATCTTAAGACAGCTGAGAGCCTAGGATCTTATGTAAATTTGAAGATGCCCTGAAAATTGGTATGGATTCTCCCAAACCTATATTGCAACATGACCTTGTGACATGTGCATGCTTGTGCACCCTGCCCCCACCCCAACACCATTGGGTGTCTAAAAGATGCTTCTTCACATCCATTCTTTCTGGGAATAAAGACAAATTCTGCTTGGTGGTTTCTACCTCCCTTCCTCATGAGTCATTCCATAGCATGTAATTCCAGACAAAACTAGCAGACTAAAGAAGACAATCCAGCGAGCCTATTTTATTTTATTTTATTTTATTTTATTTTATTTTATTTTATTTCAGTGCTGGGAATGGAACCCAGAGCCTTGGGCATGTGGGCAGGAGTTATACTACTGAGCTCGGCCCCTGGGGTGCTTGCTTTCTAGGACAGCTATAGTTCGTTCTCTTAGTTCTTGCTAACACCTTATTCTTTGATAAGCACTGTTTGGAGGCCCCTAGACCTGGGCCCTGCAGAGGCAGGAACAGAAACACTGTAACAGACAGGGCCCAGCAGCTTTTCTTTACTGAGAATAGTGTCTGCTACTGCTCCCTTCACCCCCTTGAAAGTCCGGCAAACCCCGAGTCTTGGAACAAAACCTGCAGCTCTGGTAATGGGTTTTGTGTCAAGTCATCTGATCCTCTTTTGTTACATCTTTGAATTCTTACCAGTCCATAATTCAAACTGGGTGTGTGAACTTGTACTTACAGCAGTTGGGAAGCAGACAAAGGAGAAGCACAAGTTTCTGATCAGACTTGACTTACACAGAAAGACCCTGTCTCACAAAAACCAAAGCAGATAGGGGGCATGTTTCAATTTATTTAAAACAAATTGTTTATTCTCCGAAGAATAATTATATCCCAAGCTTTCTATAAGATTGGCAACTCCCACCCTCTAACAACCCATAGGGATCAGGGTGTATTGTGGAAAACCTGTGGTCCCAGATTAGTCTGGAAGCTGAGGCAGGAGGAGTGCTTGAATCTGAGTTGAAGGCTATGGGGGGGGCTACAGAGGAGCCCCACTGATCCCTGGCCAAGGTAACTGTTCTTTCTTAAGTCAACACAGGATCTGTTACCACTTTTGTTTCCAAAGAACCAAATGAGTATAACCAGCTCAGACACGTCCTATTGTAGACCTCTACCGCCCCCTGGTGGAAATCTAGAGCCACTGCTGTTGAGCTTTTCATCAATGACCTCAGTGAAAGACTCCACTAGCAGCGTTTAGAGCTTCAGAGAAAAGCAGTCTAGACTTGTGTATGCATAAGATGGAGAAAGCACTCCATCTTTTATGCTATGAGTGACAACATTGTCATAAACAAAACCCACTTTCAAATGTCTGACAGTGGGAATACAGCAGAGGACCCAGAAACTGACCCTGCCCAGCCCTTGCCACATAATTCTTGGCAATAGTGTCAAAATATACTCAGGAAATAAGAAAGCTTCTTTAGCAAACAGTGCTGAGAAACTGGATTTCTACATGTGGAAGAGTGAGACTAGATCCCAGACAATGTGTACAAAAACCAGTTCACAATGGATCAAAGGCCTAAACCTAAGGCTGGGAACTTCCAAAGGAAACCATTTTAAGATACAGGCATAGGCTGAGAATTCCAACAGCATGGAGAGTAATCTGGAGGATCGACCAATGGGATTACACAGAATTAAAACCTAACTGCACAATAAGGGAGACACCACACGAAGTGAAGGGGCATCAGACAGTATTTAGACTATGCAAAGAAATACAAAACTTAAACACAAAGAAGTGGATTTTCTAGTCAGCCAGTGGAGTCATGAGCTGAGTAGACAGTTCTCAAAACCAGAAATATAAATGGCCAAGTAAGTGTTGAAACCATGACCAACATCCTGAGCCCTGAGGGAAACGCAAATTATAGCTGCACTGAGAGTCCATCTTGCCCCAGTCAGAGTGGCTATAATAAAGAAAGCAGATAAGGCCTGTGCTGATGGGAATGTGGGATAAGGGTGCCATATGTACAGCTGGTAGGGAGGTAACTAGTACAGACACCATGGACACCAGTGTGTGTATGCAGGTACTTGTTGTGCTTTTGTGTTGTTTTTTGTTTGGGAGTGTTATTGTTGCTGTTTATAGTTTTGTCTTGTTTTTTTTTTAAAGATTTATTTATTTTATGTATATGAGCACACTGTAGCTGTCTTCAGACATACCCGAAGAGGGCATCAGATCCCATTACAGATGGTTATGAGTCACCATGTGGTTGCTGGGAATTGAACTCAGGACCTCTGGAAGAGCAGTCAGTGTTCTTAACTCCTGAGCCATCTCTCATCTAGCAGTTTGCTTTTTAACTTTGCGTTTTAAATGTTCATAATGGACTAACTGAATGAAGATGCAGATGTATGGGCCGTTTCTCTAAACTGTCCTGACCATCTTTCAAAAGCACACAAACAAGAGACCCCATACATACACTGAACCAAAATACCTTCCTTTCTGATGGCATCAGAAGATGGGCAACAGAAGCTTTCCCTGTAGCTAAGCATGGCTATGCTGCATGGGAGTGAGAGCCTGATTCAGATTCATGGGAAAATCCAGCCTCCAAATTGACAGTGCTGCCACCTACAGGGGTCGATCCATAAACAAGCCCATCAATGGAAGACCATGTCTAGCACTGTCTGAAAGATGGAGAGCAGCACATCCACCTCTGACTTACACTGAGGAAACTAGGAGCAGGTCAGGTGGCTTCCATGGGGTCACATCAGCTGTCATGAAAATCTGGGCTCAGGACACCAGCTTCCATTTCAAGGTCTGGAAAGCTATGAAGGGCCACAAGACTCACTGAAAATGCCAGTTTCTTTCTCCTCCAACAAGATATGGCAACATGTTGGAAGAAAGGAGAGAAGGGGAATGGAGAGAGAGAGAGAGAGAGAGAGAGAGAGAGAGAGAGAGAGAGAGACTGTGCATCAGTTATTCAATCACTCTTACTCTCAAATTTCATGTCGTTGCCGTGAGTCAGAAGTGAGGATTTCTGAGAATGAGGCTTGGGGTCTTTCTTAGCTCTCAGCTTTCAGTTGGAGGAACTTGCCTGCCAGGGTAGCTGTCAATTTTCCCAGTGACTGATTTAATGAGCAACCTCCTGTTCAGACAGTGGCTTTCTCCTGTGGGAAAAAAATGCTGTCTGGGAGCCCTGACCTGACCTCTCCGCTCTATTTTGTTGCATGAACAAGAATAAGTAGAAATCAAGCTTCCACTCAGCACCGAGCCTCCCACCAATCAGGAGAAAGGTTTCCACATAAGAAAAACTTTACGGTGTTCACATTTGCTTTTTTTTTTTTTTTTTTTTTGTTTGTGTTTTTGTTTTTTTTTTTTTTTTTTTTTTTGGTTTTTTGAGACAGGGTTTCTCTGTATAGCCTTGGCTGTCCTGGAACTCACTCTGTAGACCAGGCTGGCCTCGAACTCAGAGATCCGCCTGCCTCTGCCTCCCAAGTGCTGGGATTAAAGGCGTGCACCACCACCACCCGGCTTCATTTGCTTCTTTTTTTATATTAATTTTTAGTTATGTGTATGGGGGTGGGGTGTATTCACATGAGTGCAGGTGCTTGCAGAAGCCAGAAGAAGGTGTCTGATCATGTGTACAAAGTTTGAGCCCACTACCCATCACAGAGTAAAGTCCCTGCACTTGCCAGTTATTTTGATCACAATTTGTGATGGAATTTGAGGCTCTTGGCATTTATGTGTTTTCCAGGTTTTGTGGTTTGAGATGTTTCAGTGCGTGTCATTGGTTTGCTCATCTGTCAAATGAAGATACTGTTGACAAGACCTGACTCCCAGGACTGTTGTGCGTTTTAAATAAACCATCTCCCTAGAAACCATTCTATGAACTTGTAGAGATTGGTCGCTGGTATAAGAAATAACTGTATTGGAGGCAGGTCCAGAAAAGTTGAGGAATGGAAGAATGCTGGGAAGATGCTTGTCTTAGTCAGGTTAGTGTCACTGTGAGAAGACATCACGATCAAGGCAGCTCACAGAGAGTGTTTAACTGGGGGCTTCCTTACAGGGGCATAAGGTCAGTTTATTATCATCATGGTAGGGAGCAGACAGGCATGGACTTCTGAAACCTCAAAGCCCACCCCCAGTGACACACCTCCTCCAACAAGGCCACACCTTCTAGACCTTTCCAAACAGTTCTTCAGCGTGTGGATACATGAACCTCTTCTGGCAGTTTTGATCAAAACCACCACAATATGACTGGTTATGCTTGGGACATAGAGTTCACATGCTGCTCACTGGAAGATGGAGAGGCCAGCCTCCTAACTGGGTATGTGGGCACTGAGAAAGAAGAGAGCCCACTTAGTCTACCAGGTGATTAACTCAGACGGAAGTGCTTTTGGTAGATCCGGTCAGCCTCGTGCACTTGATAACTGTCTTTACTACTAACTCCACTGAATGACCTCCATGTTGGGTTTTGAAAAGTCTACCTCCCTAAACATAGATAAATCACTGGCTTTCAGTCTGTGTCATAGGCAACATGTCAATACCACTCACCCCTTTATGATGAAATACTCTCTGCCCAAGTTTTTGAAGTTGCTAGAAAAAACCCCGGGGCTAAAGAGCTCCTCCTCCAGCCTCGGACAGCCCGTCTCCATAACTGGCTCATCAGCAATGGCGAGATGAGGCTGGCGGAGCAATTACACACAGCATAGTTCTATCCTGCCAGGAAAAGGTCCGCTAAAACAGAAGGCTATCTGGAGAAATACACAGGGATTTTCTGTCCTACTGAGAACTGTCTTTTGACTACATAAGACAACGAATGAACACAAGCGAGTTAGGTTATCATAAGGGCCATTTGCTTTTAAAATAAAGTAAGTTGCAATATGTGTGCTGGAGTCAGGAATACTCTGTGTTCTCCAGGCTGGCTCCTCAGCATAGGATGAGCTCGGGCCACGCCAACCTGAACTGTAGCACTTGCTGTACAATGTGTTTAGTCGTTGCTCTTGAGTGACTCTTCCTGTGTACTCTATACTTCCTGAGGCCCTTGAACTAAAATAACATGATGATGAATTAAAACCCAGCAAAGAGCAACAACAGCAGCAACACAACCCACGTTCTTCTCTTCCAGTGCATGAGGCTGACCGGATCTACAGAAAACACATCTGAGTTAATCACCTTGTAGACTAAGTGGGCTCTCTTCTTTCTCAGTGCCCACATACCCAGTTAGGAGGCTGGCCTCTCCATCTTCCAGTGAGCAGCATGTGAATTCTATGTTCCAAGCATAACCAGTCAGGTCTAGGCGTTTCCAAATCATCATGAGGCAGATCAAGCAGAGGGTTAAAGAAGCTCAGATTTCAGCAATAAATTCAAATTCTACAGGTGTGTGGAGATAAGAACTTACAATGTTCACCAGGTGACGGTGATGCATGCCTGTAATCCTAGCACTTGTGAGACAGAGGCAGGTGTGTCTCTGAGTTTGAGGCCAGGGAGAGTTCTATGGCATCCAGGACTACATAGAAAAACCCTGCCTTAAACAGAACAAACAAACACCTTCCAATGCTCATGAAAACATACATCCAGGAAAAGGATCAAGACACAGGTACTTAAAGCAAAGATAGGATTTGGTAGATAAAGCAGGGTATGCTGGGAAGTGAAGCTCCGTGGGTGGTGGCAGGGACAAGTGGGAAGGCATGGCCGACAGCACACAACAGTTACCACCAGAGCAGGTGCCATGCACCATGAAGTGGACCATATGCCATGGTATAGTGGTGTACCTCCTGAATCATACCCTTCTAGAAGAGGGAAGTCAACAAAAAAAGAACCAAAGGTTCCAGATGCTGACAAGTAGCGAAACAGGTAGAACTGAGAAGGGTTCTGAGCAAATGAAAATAAAGTACCCATGGGCTGGTGGGATGGCTCAATGGTTAAAAGTACATCCACCCATAAATCCTACATGATAGAAGGAGAGACCAGACTCACACAGGTTGTTCTCTGACCTCCACATACATGCCATCGCAAGCACAGGTATACATATGTACACACACACACACACACACACACACACACAGTGCAATTAAAGAAAATAGATTGCTTCTTATAATAGTGACCAGGAGAGGCTAGCAGGAGGCAATGGAGTAGGTTAGATAGCCATAAGAAGAATGCTCCCGAAGAATGTACAGTACGTCTCAAGGCTCTGAGATAAAACTATGTCTAAAGGTGAGAGAATTCTCAGCTGAGATTCCATGGAGAACAAAATTTTTTGTCTTCTGGTATGTATGGCAGAGACACATATCTGTCTTGTTAAACTCTCCTGCCTCTGGCAATGATAAGATAGAATTTAAAAACCCAGAAAGTGACAGTAAGGACAGAGAAATATCTCTAGAATACAGCAAGCTGAGGGAGAAAAGAAGAAAAGAACAGACCGCTATTGGTAAGTGGCATCCACTGTAAGCACTTGGATTTTCCTTGGAATTCTTCTATCAGACGAAAGATGTGATATAACTTGGATTTTAAAAGAACCTCTCTGTCCACTGTACTGAGTGGAGAGTATTGCTACAGTCTGTGTGGGAGACAAAGGCTGGTGGTTAAGAATGGTTATGGTGAGAAGTGGTGAGTTCTACTGTTACAGTCAGCACTCTCTACCTCAGTCCTGCATCCAACAACCAAATGAAGTGCAGAGCAGAGCTATTTTCAAAGTCTGCATTTATAGTGAACATGTATAGACTTTTTAAATGAGTTGCTTGTTTTTAGTTTTCTTTTTACATGTGTATGTGTACCATGTGTGTGCACTACCCTTGGAGGGTGAGAGAAGGCTCCTTACCACCTGGTACTGGAGTTATAGGCAGGAAGCTGCTATGGGTACCGGGAATCAAACCCAGGTTCTCTTTAAGAATAATAAATGCTCTTACATACTGAGCCATCTTTCCAGCACCATGTACAGACCCTTTTAATTGTCTTTGTTGTTAGGCATAATACAGCAACTGTATACACAGCATTTATGTTTCTTAAATATATAATCAATCTAGGGGTGATTTGTGTACACAGGAAGGTATGCAAAGGTCCTATGTAAATCATTTATTATTTTGTAGAAGATATTTAAGCACCTTTTGATTTTGGCATCTACATGAGTTCTGGATCCGATCCCTCATGTAGCAAGAAGATGACCCTAACAGGATCTGTGGTGTGTGAAAGCATTGAGCTTGTTGCAAGTTCTGTCCAGAAAGTACAAAGATGGAGCTTCCACTATTTTAAAGGGAAACAAACAATAAATAAGTAAATAAATAAGTAAATAAGTAAATAAATAAATAAATGACATATGTAGGTTCTGGGTGGTAACAAGTGCTGTGGAGACTGATAGAAATGGGATTGGAGGGCCTGGCTACATGGCTCAGCAGGTAAAAGCAGTTGTCACCAAGTCCAGTGACCTAAGTTCCATCTTTGTAACCCACATGGTAGAGAGTGCAGGTTGCCCTCTGACCCCCATGGCACATGCCTCTCTCCCAAAGAAATACATGTAAACACTTACATCAAATGGGAAGGAGGAGAAGGGGCCTGAGGAAATGAAAGGGGAGGGTATCAGGAGCTGAAGCTTGGTACAAATGGGAGGTGCCCATTTGATAACCAAATGCAGATGCTGACTCAAACGCTGATTATAGGAGGCTGTAGTTCTGGGAGAGAGCTGGGCTGAAGATGTGACTGCTGGATACCAGGCATAGAAAAAATGTGAAAGGTCAGATCAAACAAAACCAGAAGAAAACCTAGCACTGTAGAGATGGTTCAGCGGTCAAGGTCTGAGGTCCTAGTTCTGGATAGGTATGCCAACAGTAACAGCAAAGAGGAAGAAATAAACCCATTTTTTTCTGCCTCTGCTTCACTGCATTAGCTATCCCCAGCCCTTTTCAGATATTGCATGTTTCACGAGATGTGGGACCATGAAAGGTAGCTTGGTCCTTGGTTGAGCTAAGGCTTGAAGCCCCGGAAACCCTGAATGGACGATCAGTGCTTCTCCTGTTCCCAGGCACCAGGCCCCTGCCACTAGCCACAACCCCCCCCCCCATAGATTTGTGACCATCAGTCACACAAGGGCAATGCCCTAGCCCCTCCATAGGTAGAGGGCATGACTTGTGGTCATGTGGGCTTAAGACAGAGCTCCATTTTAATGAGGTACCTAAAGGCCTGGAGGGATTAGCCAATAAGCTTTCCTTCCCAGAGACTCCTCTTTGCAAAAGGTATTTAACCTCAGGCCCACCCTGAGAAATGGGGTATGGTTTTACTCATCCACTTTCTACCATGACAATAAATGTCTTAAATCCATGGACTGCCTCTTTTCATCAGGATCTGCTGTGGGGAGCCATGAAGAAGGCCTTCGCCTATAGAGCCGCCATCTAATCTCCCATAGAAGGCCTCTCTGCACTCCCAGCCACAGTCACCACCAAACTCAAGCCTGCCACCTGTCAAGCCAAGGATTCTTCCCTGGGGACCAGCCAGAGCTTCCTCCCCCATCCCCCAACCCTTAGGCTAGATCCAGCCCATGGGCCCCATTCCGTTCTCAGCCCTTCTGCAGCTTTTCAGTGGCTCCTGGATGTCCAAGAGCCTGAGAACCAGAGGGCCCTGGCCTCTTTGGAGGCCCAGGGACTCGTGAGCCAGCTCCGGCTGTCCCATGCCTCAGACTGCTCTTTCCCACCCCTGGAGCAGTGTCCCAGGGCTTCCCTATGGCTCAGCACCCGCCCAGCGATAGCATGGGGTAAGCATGGTCAACTACTCGCATAGCGTCCTGCCTCCCTGAGTGGCCTAGCCCTGTGGTGGAGCAGATTCGAGACCCATAATCCTACAAGAAGACTCTGATTTCCAAAGGATACTATGATTCCTTCCTTCCTAAGATGGACTGATGCCAATGCCTAAATAAGGAAGCGCTCCAGCCCCCCACACTACTAAACAGGCAGTATTAGAGAAACCCATTCCAGCAACAGACAGCACCACCTCGCCCCTCCCCAGTACTCTATTTACTACAAGTGAGACGAGAGCAGGAGAAATATTTGGTAGGACACGGGACACTAGGAAGAGTAGCTCCTTTGCTCTAATCCCATGCCAACCAGAAAGGGCTCTGAGGAAGCTGTCATTTGATGTCTGCTCCTCTGCCTTACCACCTGGAGAGCTGGGTGCAAAGTGCCTCTGGGCTTTCCCTGTGTGGGCTGAGTCCAGGTTGGCATTATGTCATGTACAGTAGACATGAGTTCAGATCTCCCTCTCCCAGCACCCACCATAAAGGTCTGGACTACACACACATTGTTTTGTTTATTTTCCTCTGGTTTTAAATATTTGTTGGCCGAGTCTTGCTTAGATTGGTCTTTTTGGTTGTCTAGTTAGGGTTTTATTGCTCTGAAAAGACACCATGACCAAGGTAACCTTTATAAAGAAAAAGGTACTTAAATGGGACTGCCTTGTAGTTCTGGAGGTTTAGTTCATTATCATCATGACAGAAGCATGGCAGCATGCAGGCAGACAGGGGGCTGGAGAAGGAGCTGAGAGGTCTACATTTTGATTCATAGGCAGCAAAAGGAGATTGTGTGTCACACTAGGCATAGCTTAAGCAGAGGAGACCTCAAAGCCCACCCTCACAGTGACAAACTTCCTCCAAGGACACACCTGCTCCAACAAGGCCACACCTCCTAATAGTGCCACTCCCTGTGGACCAAGGATTCAAACACATGACTCTATGGGGGCCATGCCTACTCAAACCACTACAGTGGTTTGGTGGCTAATGAGCCATGTTTTTGTCTCTCACTCTGAGTCTATTCTTCTAACAAGATTTATACTTTTATGTGCTATTGTGGCGATAACAATCTTGCTTCCACCTGTAGACATGGCACTTCTTTAAACAAATCTTGTAGGACTGACCTAGCAGTTCTGAATTCTCTTAGCTTATTTTGAAAGTCAGGGTTTAGCATTCTAAAAAGGATGCTCTGGCTGAGTGTAGGAATATGGGTCTTTGCCCAGGGAAGCCACTGAAGGACAAACCAAAGAAAAACCCACCTGTCCCCATGGACGTGTATCCCTGCTCCCTTCCAAGTCATGAGTGCTGCTTGCTCACCATTTATATATCCATTCACAGATGTGCCTCAAACTGTTTGCCTCAGACTTCCAGTCATACTTGAAAACTACAGCAGTTTGTTAGGTTTCTGCAGAAGGGGTCCTGAATGTGGCACCAGGGACAAGGTACCTGTCTCTGTTAGAGATTTGAAAGGGGTAAGAGTCTCCTGAATACAATTCAGATAACTCTTCACCCTTGGTCTCAGTCTGGGGCACCAGGTGTATTGCTCATTGTATTTCCAGTCCCATCAATCCAGTCATGCATGACTTCAACTTTCTCCCCATGAGGCAGAGACACCTACACTTGCTTCATGCCTTTGCTCACATGCGGACTTTCTGAAGAGGCCATAGTGGAGAGTGTTCTGGGTCGTGAGCAAGTGGGAGGGTGAGTGGACTGGGCAGGGAGGTAGAGAGCAGAAAGACCTGAAGCAGCTCCAACACCTCATTTTTCTCCCTTTCTTGGCCCTCCAGAGCTCCACCTTTTCAATGAACAACAGAATGAGCTGAAAAATAAGTTGCCCAATTTTCGTAGCTAGCAGGCTGCAGTGTCAGAATACAAAACTCAAGTCTGACTTCAAAGCACGTTGTTTTCACCCGTTATGTTGGTACCTCTATGTGAACCTACTTGATAGTTGATTCTTATAATAAGCATTTAAAATTTATTGAACACCTGTAGAACCACACAAATTTGGGGATTCAGTAAGCTAATAAGTGATTCCTTACAAATTTTTCAACTACCAACCTATTTTTAATGTTTCCAAAAAATTTAGATTTAAAACTGTGCAATGGTGGTGCATGCCTTTAATCCCAGGATGTGGGAATGCAGAGGCAGGAGCAGGAGAAGTTCTGTGAGTTCGAGGTCAGCCTAGTCTTCAGATCAAGTTCCATAACAACCAAGGCTACACAGAGGAACCTTGTCTCAAAAATAAAACAAGCAAAAAACCCAAACAAATAAACAAGCAAGGAATTTAGATTTAATATTATCTTTGTAAATGAGACAATAGTTAAAAATTCTGGCAACATTCTTTTTATTGCCTGAGAACTGTAGGTATTTGCATCCCTAATAAGGCTGTTGAAGCCTCGCATCAGAAAGTAAACATTTGTATAAGCATTATTTATTTTGTACATGATGACAACCATCTCCAGAGGTGAGTGCCACCGACCCGACATAAACATTGTGTTGTCTCCACACGTGTTGGCAAACTTCCAGAAGTGAAAAAAATATTTAAAAACTACTCTATCATTATGAGTTTTATCCTGCTTTTAAGATTCATATTTCTGTGGTTTACCATATGCAATGTGTATGGTGGATCTTCCTACTCCTCTTCTGATATTTGTATTAGCTGCTTTTCCATTACTGTGACAAAACATCATGACCAACCCAACTTACAGAGAAAAGAGTTTATTTGAACATATGACTGCAGAGGGTTATAGTCCATGCTGTCAGAGTGCAGGTCTGGTGGGTGGAGCTGGAAGCTGTGGACTCACATCTTGAAACACAAGAACAAAACAGAGAGTGAACTCAAAAGTGACCCGAGTTTTTAAACTCTCAGAGCACTGTAGGAAAGTGTTAGGAGGTGACATATTTCCTCCAATAAGGAAGGCCACCTCTTAGATCTCCCAATGGTGCCATCAATTGGGAATCAAGTATTCAAACTCTAGGGATGATTTCTCATCCAAACCAAGAGAGCTCTGCGTACAGATTCCAGGTGTCACTAATGGGATGGTCTTGGCCAAGTTTGTATTCCATGATTTATACAGTAAAGAAAACACTACCTTCCTCATAAGTATCTTAGCATTAAAGGAGATAATGTATATATAGGACAATAGCAAGGAGTAACTAACTGTACTGCTTCACTGTTTGAAATGTACTTGACCGTAAGGCCTAGTTAATCTTAATTGTCAACTTAATATTCAGTTGTCAACTAGACCAGTGGTTCCCCACGTGCCTGATTTTAACACAGTTCCTCACGTTATGGTGACATCCCTAACCATAAAATTATTTTGTTGCTATTTCATAACTGTATTTTTGCTATTGTTATTAATTGTAATAAAATACCTTATATATAATATCTAATATGAGAGCCTATGAAACGGTTGTTCAATTGATACCCTAGAGTCTTCTGAAAAAATTACAGCCCTCAGTTGAAGAATTGCTTAAATCCAATTAGATTGAGGACATGTCCATGGACAATTGTGTTGACTGTGAATTGATGTTAACTGTGCCACTGTGGCTGACACTATCCCTAGCTACAAATGCTACTTAAAAGAGAGCTAAGAATCAGCCTGCAATCAAGTCACCAAGCAGTGTTCCTCCACAGTTTCTGCTTCAGGTTCCTGCTTGAGTCCCTGTGTGACATCCCTTAATGATGGACTGGCTGTCACCTGTAAACTCAGATAAGCCCTTCCTTCCCTTAAGTGGCTTTTGGTCAGGGTGTTGTGTCACAGCAACAGAAAAGCAAGCAATACCACAGAGAAAGACAAGCACTGAGTAGACATGAAGAGATGGGGTTCCAAGAAGTGGGGAGATGAGGAGCATGAAGAGAAGAGGCAAAGCACCAAATCCCACGGGAAGGGGACATGGATAACTTGTAGGACAGTTCAGACAGTTTTCCTACACTGCAGATGGCACTCCTAATCATCCCACTGGTTAGAGGTGGTGGCTCAGTGGTACAGCACTTGCTTAGCATGTGTGGGGCCCTGCAGTGGACCCTAGCACCCCACAAAAGCCAAATAACTATCAGCATGCATCAGTAACGATACTGGGGCAGCAGATTGGAAACCTTAAGGAGGTGGGTCACTGTACATGGGTATGTCTCTTTAGATACAGGGAAAATCAGGAAGTCTGTTCACTTTGGAGGAATTTACCAAGCCTGCTTGCACTCTTTTAGCCCTGGTGGCCGTGCCTGCTTGCTGCCTTGCTCTGTGACAGGCATGTTGTTGGCATTATCAGCCTGCGTTTCTGACTGGCCAGCTTTTGCCTCTACTTGCTTTTCACAGGCAGAAGGAGAAGCCAGCCAATGTGCATGTTTCTCCTTACTGAGAGGTCTGTAGAGACTGCTTCTGCAGGACTATGCTCTGCTGCTGAGACCACAGTGGAAGTTCTCTCCTCCCTAGAGTAAAGGATCCCCATTCTGGGAGACACGGGCTTCGCTCTCACAGCTGGGACTGTTCTGTGACACTGCCCTTTATTTAAAGGCAGAAGCCACAGGTTAGACCCCAACCTGGATGTACATTTATCCCCATCAGCTGTTGGCAATGTATTTTTGAGTAACAGATATGTCCATCTGTGTTTCTAAGTCAGTCAGCTCCCTAAATTTCTCTCATCTTATTTGAGAGTGTCACTGTCTGGGCCAGCAGGGCATTAAAGAAGGGTCCGGGGAGGTCACCTGAAAGAGAAGATGGGAGACAGGTGAACACAAAGAATGGCGATCTGTCTATAGGCTGATCAAATCGCCCTTTTTACTTTTTCACACAGGGGTTATATACACAAAAAGGCAGGATGTGGGGAAGGGGATGACATGGGAGTGTAGGTGTTCAGGGGGAGTACAGATATCTTCCAGAACAGAGTGTCAGCTGGGTGAACATTCAGGGGACAGGAGACTATGACTCTGCCTGTGATTCACTTGTCCTAATCTAAGTTGGTAGTATTCACCAAGGCTACTTATCTACAAGGTCTATGAGGACCCAGGTTGGCAAATTTCAGCCAAAGCTGCTTGCTTGCAGTATCTTATAGCTATCTGTTTCAGTGTTTTTCCACAGAGACCCGAGACTTTGTGTTAGCAGGCTGACTTAGGCCTGTGGCTGAATTTAGGCCTTCAGTGTATAAGCAAAGCTGCCCCTGACACGTGACTGTTGAGGAAAATACAGAATGGCAATGAGTGGACCATCACTTTGCAGACTGTTTGAACCGTCCATACTGATCTCTCCTCAGAGTGAGAGCAAGTCTGAGTCCAAACTGACCCTGGAGGAGCACTTCATAGGAACACATATCAGTGGGAACATGGGGAGGCTGATGGACCATCTGGCACCTTCCTTGCAGGCTGGAGGCCCCTTCTTTGTCCCTGCCTTCCTGTATACATACAGAAAGTTTGCCACCAGCAAACAAGAGCTTGACCTGCTGTTCATGAGGTGAGTGCCCTCCTCTGAGGTCACCCTGGCTGGTCCTGTGATGTGTTAAGCTTATGTATATTTCCAAGGCTATTGTGGGGACCGTGTGACATTATCGCAGTGATACTTCCCCCAGTTCTGGTCCTGAGGAGTGGGCTGTCACGAGTTGAGAGCCATCTGTGTGGCTGTCCCCTGTAGAATGCTGAAGCTCTCTGTTCTGGGCCCCATTGTCTCAGGCCTCAAGCAAAGCAACTCTCCCATTTGTAAAAGAACTTCTAGAATCTATCTGAAAGGACCACAGCAGAGCAGAGACCCCTGGAAGGAAATCTGAGGGACTCTGAGCCTGCTGACATATCTGGATTGAATGTTTTGGTTCACACAATGCACAAACATATATGAAGCACCTACTATATACAGGGTAACAATCCTGACAGGAGATAGACACCCTGCACTTCTGTTTTACTCCTAGAGTTTTGCTGACCCCCAGATATCTTAGAGGTAGGAGACCAGGACTTTACAAGTGACATCCTTCCTGGTCTCCTCTAGATATAAATACTTCTTCTCCCATCTTGGAGAGGATGAGCAAGTAAAGAAGGAAGTGGGCTGCATGTTACAAGGGAAAGCTATCGCCTCCAGAATAAGAATATTTGGGTACCAAAGTTTAGAGAATGGGTCTCACATAGCTTTTGATTTCTACTAAGCGCTCAAACCTGAATCATTGCCTATGAAAGGGAGAGATTTAAAGGGGATGAGATATTGGCAAATAAAGAAGAGGGTATAGAGACTCAGGTCTGGCCACTGTGAGGATCCATTCTCATCCCAGCACATTCCAGGCAGGTTTTTCCAGCTGTCCTCCATCAGAGCCTGAGTGTAAGGTATACAGAGTCCCCTGCTCACTTGGACCACACACCTCTGCCCACCATGTCCATGTGCATATGGCCTGATCATCTTCTGCATGGGAGTCCTCCATGAGGGCCCATGGGAGAGCTAAGCAAAGAGAGATCAGGCCTCTGCCTCTGCTCTTTATAAGGTCCCACAAGCCATCACTACCTTCCTGCAGGGTTGTGGGTCCCATATCTGCTCCCCCAGAAGGCCCGACTGTTTGGGGAAGCAGGATATGGGAAGTGACTGACCTTACCCATGGTGCTCCAAGTGGGTGTCAGGTTGTAGTGAAGTCCCAGGACACAGCTCCAAGGTGGGGAAGTGCAGTATGTGGTTCTGGAGAGCCAAAGGTGGCTCAGGGAGTCCCTGGGCCTGCAAGGAGGCTGGGGCCATCTGGTCCCCAGGTTTTTGGACATCCAGGCCCCACTAGAAGCTGCAGAAGGTCTGAGAGTGGAGTGGAGGCCCCACAGGCTGGATGTAGCCCAGGCCATGTGGGAAGGGGGGAATAAAAGGAGGAGCTCAGGCTGGTCCTGCAGGGCGAGTCTTTTGGCTTGATGGGTGGCAGGCTTGAGCTTGGTGGTAGTCACTGCTGGGAGTGCAGAGAGCCCATCTATGGGAGATTTGATGGCGGCTTTATAGGCAAAGGCCTTCTCCATGGCTCCTCCCCACAGTGGATCCCCATGAAAAGAAGCAGTCCATTGTATTAAGGCATTTATTGTCATGGTGGAAAGTGGATGTGTAAAATCATACCCCCTTTCTCAGGGTGGGCCTGAGGTTAAATACCTTTTGCAGGGAGAACTATCTAGAAAGAAAATTTTATTGGGTAAGCTCTCCAGGCCATTAGGTACTTCATTACAATGAAGATCTGTCTTGAGCCTACATGACCAAAGGTCATGTCCTCTACATGTGGAGGGCCTTGGGGCTCCATTAAGTGACCCATGGCCACAAATCTATAGGAGGCTGCATCTGACAAAAACCTGGTGCCCTAGAACAAGTAAAGCTCCTAGTGTCCCTTCAGGGGCTTCAAGCCTTAGCTCAGTTCAGGACCACGCTACCTTTCATGGTCCCACACCTTCCTGTAGATATGGATGGACAAGATTCCTGAGGATTTTTGCCAGGCCTCAGATTTATCCATACTGAACCAGCTGATAGTCTACTTGCTTCTGAACATTTCCTGCTCAGATCTGGCAGTCTGTGTCCATATGCTTCTGATCCAGCTGAAGGATCAAGAAACTAGCGACTCGCAGAGCAATGAACAGACTCAGTGGGTGTTTGAGGCCTGTGTGTGAGGTTCAGTACCTGGTGTGCTGGGGGATGACTTGAGAGGCTCCTGTTTGCAGAAGCTGTCACTCGATCCTGGCCTGGGCACATGACCTTTTGTAGGAAACTGTCGAGATTCCTTTCAGACATGGTCTCCTCTGTCTTTGGAAAGTTCGAGAGACAGTCTCATCTTGGGGATTTGGTCTCTTGCACCCCTGAACAGCTAGCTGCCTCTGACTCACTTCAGATTCAGTCCCTGGAAAAGTTTATTATGGGATGCATCGAGACGACAAACTTTTATTACCCGGTCTTTAATTTCTTTTGTAACAACCTCTTAACCAGTGATAGCTACCCATCAGACACTCTTCATAAAATAATTACAGTGTATTGAAGGTAGGTTTTCTCCTTATTGTCATCTGCTATATCCGATCCTCCACATGGGGGCAGTGGTGAGGCTCAGAGGCCATTGGTAAAGCTGGACTGTAGAGGGAAGCTGCTGCATCCTCCAGGACTCCTCTCAGGATCTCTCTCCAGTGCCTTATCCTGCACTGCTTTTCCTGCTGGCAAACTTTCAGAAAAAAAGGACTAGATCGATGCCCAGGCTAATAGAACTGAAGGAATCTCTCACAGAAACCATGGGAACATCTAAATAGGAGTAAAGGGAGAAGTGCAGTTCATGTTGACAAGGGGAACACGATGTTCATGAACTCTAAAACTGCCCCTCTAGAGCTCCTTGTGAAGTCCTGACATGCCCATGGTATTACCTCATCAGTCTCTGGCTCCCTAATTACTGTGAATGAGGTCTGGCCATGGCTTGAAAGCAAAGGACTTTGGAGCAGAGACCACTGGTGCACACAAAAAGCAATCAGTGAGTAAAAAGGAAGAAATGATCTCATTTCACAGGGAAGGGAGGGGATGAGCAACTAGAGAAGAGGTTGTCTGCCAGATGACATGTATGGTGACATAGAAATTATGGTGTTGGGCTTTCATTCTGTTGCTGTGAGAAGCACCATGACCAGAAGCACCTCAGGGAAGGCAAAGGTTTCTTGCAGGCTACAGGTCATCACTGGAGACAGTCAGGACAAGGACTCAAGCAGGAACTTGAAGCAGAAACAATGGAGGACAAATCAGTTCTGAAACAGTGTTGGGGGCCAGCTTCCATCTTGAAGCTGGTGGATGTGGCTGGGCCAGCAGTTTACAGAGAGCTGCACCTCTGGGCTTGGGCTGTAATATGATGAGGGTGGGAACTTGTCCTGAGAAAGATGATTGCCATGCAAGAACACTGACACTGTGGGGCTGGGAGCTGGCACAGGTGTGTGTGTGTGTGTGTCGCATGCACACATGCTTGCTTTCCACACTTACCACACACAATGTAGCATGAAAGAAGGCACCATGGCTAGGGTTTTAGGTGGGCCTGGGTGAGCAGGGCTGATTTTAGGTGTAGAGATAGAGAGGCTATTTAAGTGTAGGGACTCAGATTACAAAGCTGAGTTACTTCCTGTATCCAGACATCCCTTGGAGCAGTGGAATAGTTCACACCCATGTATCTGTGTCCACTTGTGTACATGGGAAGTATGAGGAAACCTAGAAGCATTTAGGGAAAGCCCTGTGTGAAGAGGGTACAGTAAAGGGACCCCCATGAAGTGACCTCACTCCCTTTACAATGACCCAACAATGCAGAGCCCTGATAACCAGGCAGCCAACTGCTTGGAGACAGCCCAGCAGGCTCACTTGTCCATGAGCTTAGAGAGAGAAGGATGTTCTCTTTGTGTTGTTGGACGACTGGAGACTCAGGTCTCAAGAAAGATAAGAGCGAGGACCATGGAGGGATCTGGAAATTCATAATTTTTTCTTGCCTCCAATGCCTCTGGCCATTTGCCCAGAAGGAAACAGACTTGACACAGGACAGCCAAGCCCAGGAACACGCAGACAAGGTACCCTCTCGGAATTCTCAGAGTTTCCCCTAGTTTTACTCTGCGTGTTTGACACTGTAATGACTGAGGAAGACTTGTAGTGATGAAAACCACTGAGAATGTTGCAGACCTGTGTTTGTTTAAACCATCTATGGTGTTGTCTCCTCAGGGTGAGCATGAGTGTACCCCAAAGGACATGAAGGAGCCATGTAGAGAGTTCCGCATCACTGCAGACACGGTGGAAAAGCTGGTGAACCACTTGGTGCCATCCCTGTGGGGTGGAGACTCCTTCTTTGCCCCTGCCTTCCTGGATGCATACAGAAGTTTCACTACCACACGGCATGTGGTGGATCTCCTGTTGAAACGGTGAGTGTCCACCTCCAAGGCCAGAGGTCTGAGATTCTCTTGTTGGGTCTTGAAAGCACTGTTTCTACTTCTTGTACCCAGAAGTATGGAGTGAAAAATGCTTCTCCCAGGCTTGGCCCAAGGGAGGTGCTCTCCAAACTGGGACCCTAATGAATGTAGCTGTCCTCTGTACCTTAAAGAAGCTTTCTATCTTTTGCCCAATATTTCTGAGGCCTTGGTGGAAGCACTTCTCCCATTTGTAGAGAACATTCCAGAATTCCTATTGAAGTACCCAATATAGATGTGTCCAGAGTGGAGACCTATGGAGGGCAATCTGAGAGACCTGTGATCACTGAGATGTCTGAATAGAGACGTTTGTGCTCACCCATTGCACAAACATCCTTGAAGCACCTACTGTATGCAGGTGAACTAATAATTCTGAGAGCAGACAGAACTTCCAAGTTCTGTATTTTGACTCTTGTCCAGGTAGCCACCTGCCTCTTAGATGACTTTTAGGTGGGGGCCTGTGATTTTACAGGTGACATCTGTTCTGGTCTCCTCTAGGTATGCATACTTCCGCCCGGATTGCAAAGAGGATGAACAAGTAAAGAGGTAAGTGGGCTTTGCAACAAGAGGAAAGATTTGGGTTTCCAGTGTGGGGTCATTTGGGTTCCTAAGGTAAGGAACAGCCAGTGCTTTGCTCTCATTCTTCTCCTGGATTCTAGTACCATACTGTTGTCCAAGCAGTGCCTGCAGGATGAAAATTGCATGGGCATGGTTCTTGCAAGTGGTGCAATTGGGGATTCTGAGGCCTAAGTGTTGCTGTGAAACTCTGTCCATATACCAGGCCATGCCAGGAGGCTTGCTCAGCTGTTCTCCACTAGAGGCTGGCAACGAGGTGTGTGAGGCTCCCTGCTCACTAGGACCTCACAGCCCTGCTCACAGCATTCCTCTGCACAGGGCTGAGGAATCTCTTCCTTGTAGTCCTCCCTGTAGACAGAAGCCATGGGAGGGTTGAAAAAGGAAAGACCTGGCCATCGACTGTGTTGTCCATCCCCTTTCCCCAGCATCCTCTGTTCTTTCCTGAACACATGGATAGACAAATACCCTGAGGAGTTTTGTCAGACCTCAGACCTATCCATCCTGAGAAAACTGAAGGCCTACTTGAGTGTGAACATGCCCTACTCTCATCTTAATTTCCGTGTTTATAATCTTCTCATGGAATTGCAGCAAGAGTCCAATGAGTCAGAGAGAGAGGACGAAGAAGACTCAGGTAGGTGTTTGAAACCCTGTGTGTGAGGTTCAGTACTTGGTTGGTGGGGGTGGCTTGAGAGGCTCCTGTTCGCAGGAGCTGTCACTCGACCCTGGCCTGGGCACATGCCCTTTTTTAGGCCACAGTCGAGCTTCCCAGCAGACATGGTCTCCTCTGTCTTTGGAAAGGCTGAGAGAAGGTTTCATCTTGGGGACCATGACTCCTGCACCCCCACCCCCACTTCCCCTTCTGCACAAGCCTGCATTGGCTGCAGATTTGTCTTCATCCTTAGATCTGGGGAGCCACACATCTGAAGATTCAGAGATTGACTTGTGGGTTCCATCAGTGCAACTGCAGCTGGAACCAGATTGGGCACCAGTGACAGAGTGCCCCCAACCCACCAGAATATTCTGCTATTAGAACCAGATGTGACATCAGCACACCTGCTAGCAGCTGCAGAACCTGTGTCTCACCATGTCAGCAGACACAGTGGTCCTTCACACATCTTGCCCTTGGTGCAATGGGTCTAACTCCTTAGAGAATGACCCTGTCACCCTCTATCACCAGTGGGGGTCTATTTGTTCAGACAGCACCAGTCTGATGTCTCAACCGAATCATTTCCTGATTTTAATGTAGCAGCTCTCCCTGCCCTGCATCCATCTCTCGCGTCCCCCTGAGAAATAGCCTTTTTACTCCTGTGATTGTTTTCAATGTTTCATGGTTTTATTAAATTGTTAATATTTGTTTCATTCCCTAAATTGTGGTTATGATGTTCGTTCAGCATGTGTGGACAGGGCACAGCAGTATACCCAGGCAGACTACACTGGTTTGGTGAGAGGCTACGTGGACACAGATTATCCTAGAGGGAAAGAGGCAAAAAGCTGGTTGTTTGGCAGAGGCTGAGTGAATGCCTGAAAGTGGTGCAGGAAAAGAGAAAAGTCGAGGCTGCTCACCATTTGCTGGGGTCCTCATGGCCAAGGTCATGCGCTTTGAGGTCCAATTGACCAGGTGTCTATGACAGGGGTTTCTGGTTTAGTTTCCTCAGGGTAGAGAGGGTGGAGAGAGGGGAGGGAGGGAAGGGCTAGGAGGTGTTGTATAGTTCACACCCCACTGAGTCAGGAAGCAGAAGAGAATCAGGGGGCTTAGCTGATTTCTGTGATTCTGTCCAGACCAATGGGATAGTGCTGTGCATATCCAGTGTGTGTATTCCCTCATCAGTGAACCCTCCTCAGAAACTCCACCCCAGGACACACAAGTGCACGTCACCAAGCTCCGGAATTTTCTGAATGCACCCAGACCTAGAAAGATAAACATGGCATGTTCTCATTTATATGTGGATATTAGCTATCAAACAAATGATAACCAACCTGCAATTCATAGACCCAGGGAGGTTAGATAGAGAGGAAGGGACTTAGTTTTCTTTTAAAGGTTACTTTTGATTTCATTTTTATGTTTTTTTTAGTATTAATTGTCTGTGAGACAGTGTCTTACAGCTCTAGCTGTCCTGGAACTCTCTATGTAGTTCAGGCTATTCTTGCACTCACAGAGATCCACCTGCATCTGCTTACCAAGTGCTGGAATTTAAGGTATGTATCTTCATGCCTGGCTTGAATTTTTTTATATTTGTGAAAAATATTTATTAATAACATTATCTTTCTTTTTATTGAATATTTTATTTATTTACATTACAAACTTAGCCCCTTTCCCAATTTCCCCTCCAGAAACCCCCATCCCATCTCCCCTCCCTTTGCCTCTGTGAGGGAGTTCCCCCTTAAATTGTCAACAAAGAAAGTAAATATTTAGGTTGATTAATCTTGAATTCCTCTTTTTAAATGAACGAGGTATGGAGTTAAATGTCTATACTAATTTTAAAAATCCAGCAGTTGGCAGTGTGATGGGTGAATGCACACACATCGAATTTATTTTTGAGTTCTCAAACGTGTCTGTTTCAGAAGGTAACTTAATCTGAAAACAGGGCTTGTCCTGTTAGGTCCCCACCCCCTCAACTTGACAGATAATTCTAGCAGAGTTATCTGGGATGAAAAATCTCAACTGGGAAAATAACTCCATCAGATTCCTCACAGACAAGTGTGTGGAGCTATTTCTTGATTAATAAATGACACGGAAGGGCCCAGCCCATGAGTGGTAGTGCTATCCTTGGTCTGGTGGTCCTGGGTTGTATAAGGAAGCAGGCAGAACCACCCTTGAAGAGCAAGCCAGTGAACACCACTCCTCCATGACCTCTGCTTCAGTCCCCACCTCCAGCTTTCTGCTTTGAGTTTCTTTTATCACTTCCCTTTATAATGGACTGTAAGCCAGGAAGTAGAAGTGGTATAAGTCCTTTCTTTCTGAAGTTGCTTTAGATCATGGTGTTTCATCATAGTAAAAGAAAACAAATTAAGAGAAGATCCTTACAGCTATAATTACTGAAGGTAAGAGCACATGAGTTTGTAGGCCCCTAATCCAATAAAATTTGCTACCTGTGGATGTAGCCCCTACCAAGGCTGAATACCAGAGGAAGATTATGATGGTTCCAGAAACCAGGGAACTGCCAAAAATCAGGAGAGAGGGTCAGTTTGTTTCCCAGTGACCTCAGAAGGAATCAACTCTGCCACACTTTGATTCCCAGAACCAAAAGACAATGCATTTTTGCTATTTAAGCCAATCAATGTCTGGCAATGTTATAACATCTCCCAGAAAACTAATACAGGCAGCAATTTGCCTTAAGGAAGTGATTAATGCTAAAATAATAATATAAAGACAGCACATCAATTGCTTGTTCTGAAAAACAGTTTGTCTTCAACGATATGCATCCTCATTTGATAGTTAGCTATTATGTAACCATGACCAAAATTTAATATTTCCCTGGGCAGTATAAATTAAGTAATTATCTCTAGCTTCATAAGTAGATTTGAGTTTCCAGTCTCACTAAATAATATATCTTAGAATCATCCTGAATGTCTTCTCTTAAAAAAAGAGATGAGGAAATTAGGCCAGGAGGTTCTGAGGCAATGCTCTGTATGTCAGAGGTTTCTGTCTCCAAGGAGGCTGAGTGGAGAAAATTGCATTTATCCTTCATTTTGAATGGCTGTCTCTTGAGAAAGGTTGAAGATGGAATTTTAAGTCAGCAATGGAAACAGGCATGTTCTTGGTACTCGAAGGGTAAGGCATAAAAATAGATGTGAAAGACAGATAAAAGAGGACCCTCAAATCTTGATACTAAACCTTACTGATGAATCATGCAGAGGAGAGGCTGGTGTGCCTGGGGTGTGCCTGGGAGCTGCCTTACTACATTTGAGTTGTTTTTTTCCTTAGAACTACAGGCAAATCAAACTCTTTTATGCAAGCTGAAGTCCCCTCTTGCACCTTCTCTTCTGCAAATATGTGCATTTACTGCTTTTCCACATACCCACTTTATGCTCAGACCTCTATTGTGGATTGAATTTTGACTTTCAGACTCATGGCTAATTCTCAGAAGCACACAGTATGCCTACATTGGCAGGTAGGACCTTTAAAGGAGTAATTATAAAAATGATGTCATTGGGATGGGCTTTGAGTTGAGAGGCTTGGGGTCCTTACAGCAAGTGGAGAATAGATGGACACAAGAGAAGGCTCTGTGAAGATGAAAGGAGGTAAGTTATAGGGAGAGGCCACCAAAGAGCCAACCTACATACCGTCACCTCAGTCTCGTCTCTACCCTTATGGGGAAATTAACCTTTGTAGTCTCAAGCCACCTGGTTAGTCATACTTTATGACCACAAATAAAGGACACAACTTCCAAGAAGACCCAACCAACTTCTAATAGGAGCCTCATTCTCTGCTTGCTGATACACACTGTATACAAACCTCTCTTATTCTCATTCCTACAGATTTTGGCCCCAGTTCCCAGCAGAGGTGCCTACTAACTATTCTGTATTGGTGAGAGTAAATACGCAGAAACTGTAAGATAGTGTGTGCTCTACACACACACACACACACACACACACACACAAAGAAGCACACACACATACATACACATGTACACACACATACACAGACACATACAAACACACATATACACAATATACATACATAGACTCTCTCTCATACACACACACACACACACACACACACTGATATAGGTGATCACTAATTATACCCTGACCTTAGCTAACATATTTTACAGTAGAAGTAATTGTTCTAAGATATTTTTAAAATCTTTTACTAAAGTCTGGACCTGAGCCTGGGATCTTAAGCTCTAAGTATTATCATCTGATCTTCCCACATATAATTAATTATAATTAAAATGTAGGTGATAGTTTCTAAAGAGGCTGGTTATTGATCCTCTTAGATTATTTATTTTTTTAATTTTTTAATTTACATTTCAGATGACATCCCCTTTCCTCATTTCCCCTTCCTAGAAACCCTTATCCCATCCCCCTTCTTCCTTTTTGCTTTTATACCACTTTAATTACCTGCAAGTATTAAGGTCAGTTCTAGGTTGAGGAACTAGCAATACAATAGATGCAAGTAGTCAAGGAACAAACAAGGCAATAAATAAAGTTTCTGTAAACACTCCCATGATCACTGTTTCTAAGGGCTTATTAGGATGACCAAAATATCTGAGCCTACTTCTCTGTCCTAGCCCAAAGTCATTTCATGTCTGAAGCTTACATCCTTGTTCTAGCCTAAGATTTAGACTCCTGCCTGAAATTACTTTTTTGTTCTAGCCTAAGATTTTAGATTCCTGCCTGAAATTACTTCTTTGTTTTAGCCTAATGTCAGATTCCTGCCTGAAGCCCATTTCCTTGTCCTTGGCCAATGTCATATTTCTGTCAAGCAGTCCATTTCCTTGTCCTTGTCATTGGCCCATGTCAGATTCTTGTCAAGCAGCCCAAAAAGCTCTCTGCCTCTCCTCCTTTTTATTTTATAAACAAAACTGAGCCTGGCTTAGGTTGTTCTGACAAGAATACCTTCCTTACCTGTCATGGAATATGCATTATCAAAGGCAATGCACTTATGTCTTAGGTTGGTAAGGTTCTGTACAGAATCTCTGTGCGGGTACGTCCTTGGCTTGCCAGCCTGTTAAATTAATAACTCTGTCTGGGGGTCCATTTTCAGTTTCAAGCCATATACTTTGGATGCCAACAGGTTGATGTTGTTAAAGACAAGCTTTAACATGATGGGCAGGAATAAAAGTATTCCCAGGACAAAAAGAGCTAGCATGATCAAGCTATGTATGCCATTCTTGACCAGTTATTCTGACTCAATCACAGACTAGTCTAGAAATCAATACAATATTGAAAATAACAGTCTTCATTTGGAAGGCTGGTTCTGGACATTTTCAGAGACATATTGGGAAGTTAGCTGCAGTTCTCTATGATGTTAAGCTAGCAAGAGATAAAGTTAGAACATAGTCTAGATGTCAAAAAATGTTAGTACATGTGTTAAGGCTTTTTTAATTGTCAAGTTAAAATTACTTTTGCTTCTTCTACAGTATTTAATGTAAGTTGCATTGATTGTATACCTTCTAATTGTGTGAGTGTGCTGAAACCTTGCATGTCTGTTACAGAGATCTATCAACTAGCTTTTGTTTTATTGTCCTGAATACCACAGAACCTTGGTACTCAAAAAGAGTTTGCAAGTACTGGAAGAAATGAGTCTGGCTTTAAGCAGAAGCAAGAGGGTAATGGGCTTGATTATTGATGGTATAACAGCTTTAATTACATTAATTGCTAGCACCACTGCTTCTGCAATTGCTTTGGCACAAGAAGTTAAGACAGCTATTTTTGTTAATCATTTAACAAAAAAAAAATGTTACTTATGTGTTTATTGATGCAAGAGGACTTAGATAGGCATTTGGAACAATGCATTGATGCTCTCTATCCTATCCAAATTATTGGGAAAAGGTTCAGAGTTTAAGAGTAAAGAGCCATCTCGAGTGTCATGCCAAATACCATTGGATTTGTGTTAGTTCTAAAATTTATAGAGGCAGTCATTATAATTAGGAAAAAGTTTAAAGACACTTGAAGGGTATTTGGCATAATTCTAACACCTCTCTGGATGTTTTAACTTTGCATAATGAACTTATGAATTTAAGGAATGCTGCTCTACTGAGCGTTGATGCTGCAGATACTGCTGATAAAATTACCCATGGCCCGAGGTCAGTATTTCTATTTTAGTCAAGGTTATTTATTTTTATTTTTATGGTAGCAGGAATCTTCTGGAAGCTGAGCTTCATTGCATTGTGTGTATGTTAATTCTAAGAGCTGTAGGAGATGTGACAGAATTTGGGATGGGTGACTATGGGGCCTTTCAGTACTCTGAGCACTGGGATATTCATAAAGAACTGTATGTGCTACTGTGGTCTCTGAAATTAGGCCACAGCCTTGGGTATGTGGGAGGTGTGAGAATGGCTCTGAAAGATGTCTGTATCTTCATCCTAGAGCCTCTGGAAACTTATTTTTGTGGCAAAGGGAATTTTGCAGAGATAGTATAAAGGACTTGAGAGGGGTTCAGTCCTGGTCATCTAGGTGGGCCTAGTATTGTCAGAAGCATCCCTATAAGAGGAGAAGTGGGCAGAAGTGCTAGTGTGAGAAGATGTGACAGATGACAGGGGCAGGGAACAGAGTGACAAGACAGTGAATGAGTGAATGCAGACAGCTGGGTGGCCTCAAAATCTTCCCCAGGAAGTCCAGGAGGAATTCGGCACTATGAACAATTTGACATTAGCCGCATAAAGAAATGTAAGATAAACTTGTATTGTTTTATACAATTCTGTAACTGAGTCCTATACCTCAAATTGTGGACTTTTAAACCCAGATTCAGGCAAAAGCCCAAGACCTCAGGCAGACCCCTGCAATTAGCTGAGGACCCTGGGCACACTCAGCCTAACTTGTGAGCTCTGCAAAGGGCTTTTATTTTCCATTTGGGGAATGAGTGTAAGGAGCATGAGATTAGTGTGATCTAATTGTCTGATCTTTCAAGTCATCTAATTAATCAAACCAGAGCAGACTGGCCTGCGATCTAGTTGATCTGATTATGTGATTTAATTGATTGATTAATTTAGTAAATTAATTCATAATGATCCACTAATGGCTGCCAGTGCATAAATGAATTGCCTCATTAGGAAAATATTTTATAAACCACTTCCTTTTCTTTCCTTTTTCAAAACTTTGGGTTAGAAGGTTAGGAAAAAAACCCAAAAACCAAAAAACAGCCAGCCAGAAATATTGCTGTTTTGATTTTGGGTACTGTGGAGTGAAAAGTAACCTTACAAGCCTGTTGGGGAGATACAGTCAGGAGACGATAGAGGATTGAGTTACCACTGGTTAGCAGAGGAGCAAACAGCTGAGTCAGGATGACCAGCCCTGAGCTTCATGAATTCTGAAGACTCCTATTTGAAGTTCCTCCTGGGATAGAAGTGTACAAGCAGTGTGTGTATGAGTTGCCATTCTGTGCATATGCAGCAAGCATTCTGCTTAAACTGGCCTGGCACATTGGGGTCTATCTAAATAAGTGCTGTGAGATGGTTACTTCATGTTCTGGGATGCTTATTCCACCCCAAGCCACCAGTTCCTGACCTCTGAGCATGTGGCTGAAGATGATGTATGTAGTTCCCATGACTCAGTGTCTGATGTTGAGGATGCAGGTTGTGCATGGTAATAGATGATAGTAACAATGCTGGTCACCTTAAGTCAATGAAGCAACAGCTCCCAAAAATGATGTCACGTGGTTCACTGACAGCTCATTCTTCTCTGTTTTCTCTTTCTTTGTTATCGCTTTCTTTCATTATGTCCCTATCTCTTTCAAGCAAAGTGTTACCTTTCAAAGTATTTCAGGTATAGGGGTTGGGGTGATGAGGCAGACCTGCAACCCTAGTGAAGAGGTCAGCTCAGGAACTTTGGAAAGGTCATGGAACAGTTGCCTCTCCAGAAGGGAGAAGCTAATTAACATTCCTCATACCATGGGGGTGTGGGGAACTGACCTGTGAGTGGGGACACATTCAGCAGGATGGACCATTGGCTACCTACAGACAAGGGAAGTCCTTGCCACCTCATTCCCTAAAGACCAATCAGTTTAAAAAGTCACTGTCCTGCCAATCACATTGTGCCTAATGGCTGCTGCCCCGAAAACTGTAAATAAAGCTCACCAAACGAGCTGCACGTGGTCACCACTTCACCTTCAGTGTAGGATGACCCCAACTTGTTGGAACAATAGATTCCGCTAGCTTTTTGCATCGATTCCTGGCTCTGTGTGGTTCACTCAGGGGGTCTCTGGTAAGCTAAGGCTCACCTAGAGTCTTACACCAGTACTTGAGAGGCTAAGGCAGGGGAATCATGAGTTCTAGGCCAGACCGGACCTAGAGTGAGACTGTTACAAACAAACAAATAAAAATGTATTTTGGATTTCAAAATATTCCAAGTACTCATGATCCTCAGAGGATCTATACCATAAACAACTTTCAACAATGCTATCTTGGAGTTAGCCACAAGGCTAGACTTTCTGAAGTAAATCTTTGGTAAAGGCCTTCCTAGACTGTTCTTGGTGTATAAATGGAATTACAGGAAATTCCATTCTCTAATGTAAGCTTCCCTAAATGTATCTGTGATGTAAGAGTCATCACAAGTAGGCCCTGGCTGCCAATGGCATACCACCATGATCCCATCCAATAGCTTCAATCCAGCCAAGCAAAAGTGGCAAAACATGACCTTAGAAGTCTAATTCCCCACAACCATTTCCCATAGATTGTTGAGGAGGAAACTCATTTAGACTGACTTGCCCTGTGGAGGCTGCATTGCTATGAAGGTCTCATAGGGTTTCTCAGATAGAGATCCAAGATGTTGACTGTTGTTCCTCAAGTGGCCAAAGAATCTTGAAGGAACTAAGGCCTATGCATGACTTGTGTGTGCAAGCTTGGATAACAGAAAACATCTAGAGAGTTGTTTGTCTCCTGCAGCTAATAAGAATACAAGTTCCATTGATGGACTGGCAGAAGTGAGTAGGGAATTTGACTTCTCTACAGTTTCATTTTATTATGTGGAAAATATTAAGTCTCTGATTTTTGCTAGTCACGAGACAAACGTTGAAAGAGAAAGAATAAGCAGATTTGGTGCTGCAGTCTGTGCATGGCACAATCTACATTTCAGTGTCAGGGATCAGCCAATGTTTGTGCCTTCACATAGGTCCCTCTTTCACCCCATCTCATCAGAGATGTAGTTATCTCACCTATTTCTAGGATGGCCAGCTTTCCAGGAGTCTCTCCCTGGTTCCTGTAGGCCAGCCAGGCTGCCCAGGTTATGACCTTTCCTCAGTACAGTTTTCACAGACAGATCTTAGAGAGTTAAAAAGATTCAAGGATCACAGCATCTTTGTAAAACACCTAGTTCATGTGTCTGCATGACTCCTTTTTAGAATCTATCTGCAATAGATAAATGGTACTGATTTGGTCAGCAACTCAGCCACTGAGATGATTCATGTAGACTTATAGGAAAAGCTGTACATGGAAACGTGAATGATTTGTATTCAATAGTGATTATAGCTAGTTTATCAAGCATTTTCTTTTCACTATGTCTTTAGACCTTTACAAGTAAAGCCAGACCTCAGTGTCTGTGTGCTCCACATCTATGGATCTACTCAAATATTAAACAGAAAATTTAAACAAAATTACATCTCTAGTGTGCATGTGCAGACTTCTTATCATAATTCCCTAAACAATACTGCAGGACATCTTATGTGGCATTTCCATTATGTTGACTATTATAAGCAATTACGGAGGTGATCTAAAGCCTGTGTTAAATGTGCACATCTTATATGCAAATACAATGCCATTTATGCAAGGAGCTTGGGCATCCATGCATTTACATATTTACATATTATAGGAGAATCTTGGGAGAATGTCTCACAGATAACGAGGGTCAACTGTATCAACTTACATGATCTGAGCTAGGCCCTTCCACATTGATCGCTAATTGAGAAAATGCCTTTCAGCTGTATCTCATGGAGACATTTCATCAACTGAGAGGCTCCTTCCTCTTATATGATCTTTAAGTTCTTAATAGATGGGGAAACTGAAACTTGAAGGTTGGTGACCTGCTTCATACTTTTTAGAGATGCAAGTGATAACTGGAATTAAGTACGACCAGAGAGATCGATCCTAAGAGCACACACTCCTAACAGTCTAAACCATTGAAGCCCAAACAAATAACTCTATTAGTTACCTATGTCTGTTTAACCAAGACCCCCAGAATCTGCTGGCTTGAGATGACAATTTATTTTCTGACAGTCTCTGTGGATTGAGGTTCCAGCTGTAGCTCAGCTGGGTCCTCTGGCTCTTGTTCCCTCATTAGAGAGAAGAGAAGCCACCAGCAGAGAAACTGGGTCATCCCGAGGCAAAATTGGAATCAGAGCCTCTCTTCAATTCTTGCCATGTGGATATTTTCATAGCTGCCTGCCTGTTCTCATGGTGTGGCAGTCAGGGATTCTAGTGACAGGGTATTTGGGAGGCACGAAGTTCAAAACCCACTTTTTAATTGCACTTCCTTGTAGAAGTGGCATCCCATAATTTCTGCTGTATTTTTGTCGTCTGAAGCAAACTAGTGAGGCCAGGCTGTGTTGAAGGAAGAGAGACACGCACAGAGGAGGCATGCTCAGAGAGGGATTCACGGAGGTTGCCTTACAGCCTGCCTGTCTCAGAACGTTTGGAAATTTGAAAAATCCAAATAAGCAATAGAGGTAAGCTTCAAGTCTAAATTGTCACAGCTATTTTCCCCACATTTACCTGTGAGAAACGCTTGTTTTGTTTTGCTTCGCTTTGCTCTTTTCATGAATGAAAATAAGCTTAAGTTTATACCTTTATTAAAACCCAGAGAAAGAACTGCCTATGCCCGCGTGTCCTGAAACGCCCCTGCTGTGTTGGAGAATCGCTCCACTAGTTATGACAAAAAGCCCTTCTTCCTGAAGATGAGGCAATAACAAAGGGCAATAGCATTGTTCTGTCTCCCTCTAGTCTCTCCCAAGCTGTCCATCTTTCTGGCAGCTGCTGCCCCTTGCAATTCAGCAGCACCTCACGCCCCTGCCATTTTCCGCTGTGCAGCACTGAAGCTAGGTCAGGCTGCTCTTTCATTAAAATTTCCCACAAATACAGCACTGTCGATTCCAAAATGGTTTTCCAGGTCTGGTCAGTCACTAAGAAAGCCCGAAGAGCCTTGGAGGTTGCCATGGCAACCGCCAACCCAGAAAGGCAAGGACGACAAGCAGGCTAAATTGGCTGCCTGGGGAAGGGGGCGGGGGTGTCCAGTTTTGGAGCCAGGAGCCAGACTGGGATGCTTCCTGCATACAGAATAGCCTGGAGGAACAGGGAAGCAAGTGGGTGTCTTTGAAAACAGGTCAGAGAGGGAAGCCTGAAGGGACCAGTGTCTGCACCTAGTCCATGCGTTCCCAGGGTATTGGAATCAAGGCCGGCTCTCTATGCTCCAACCTCCACCACCCCATCTCAGCCGCCATATCTTCGGCATGTGCCGTTCATGCAACACCTCATATAAACAATTCCTCCTAACAAGTACATGAAACAGGAGATCCTGGAAGATGAACTCCCCTCTCCTCTGAGAAGTGCGGTGTTTCCTAGATTCTACTGCTCCACTGTCTTGTGTTTTCTCTCTCTGCTCCTACCTTGCTCCACTCTCCCACCCCTCACCCTACCACCCCCCCACCCCCTCCCTGCCTTTGCTCTTTCTCTGTCTATTTAATGTAATCTAAATAATTTCTTTCTTATAAGATGTCTGCTGCCACCTGCTGGAAAGTCCTACTCTCTGCAGATAAAACTGCAAACAACAAAGCTGAGGAATCATCAGATACTGTAGAAAGTACTTACAACATTTTGCCCCAACTCGTTAGTTACCAAATACGATGTGGTTTGTTGTGTTCTGTCCCCACTCCTAGGCTCTCAGTGTCCTGGTGTTGCCTACAGATGTCCTTGAGACAGAGTGATCCAAAGATCCATGTGTCAGGTCAGGAGGAAAGAGATGCAGATGCCTCCTTGTCTTCCAAAATCTCCCAAATTGACCAAACATTGCTCTAGCTTCCTCACGTTCTAACCACCCTCTCCCATCTCCTTCATCAACATAACCAGTTTGTTCGGTCAAGGTCATTACAACCCACATTTATTTCATAAAGAATTGGCAATTTGTTTTTTCCTCTTCTTGGAATGGAGCCTTTTTTATGATCACTTAAAAATAAAAATCCAAACTTATAAATTTGATATCCCAACTTCACAAACTAATCACTACAATTAGAACTAAGTGTTCGGCTGGGCGGTGCTGGCGCATGCCTTTAATCCCGGCACTTGGGAGGCAGAGGCAGGCGGATTTCTGAGTTCGAGGCCAGCCTGGTCTACAGAGTGAGTATCAGGACAGCCAGGACTACACAGAGAAACCCTGTCTCGAAAAACAGAAAACAAAACAAAACAATAACAACAAAAAAGAACTAAGTGTTCCTCCAAATGACTAAATTCACAACTGTCACCTAAGGAAAAGGTCACCATATGAGTTAGCAAATTTCAAAAGAAAAATAGTACACTGAAGAGCAGGTTTTTCTGTGCATACAAGCCCCAGGTCATCTATTGTACACTACAACAAACTGCAGTAGTTTTGAATGTTTTATTTCTCGTGAATTTTCTTCACCTAATAAAAAGCTATGCCTTGCTAGCTCTAGGTGTACTAGAAGGTGAGTGGAAAGCGGAGGAGTAAGAATGAGGGGTAGCATCTCCTTCTAATGCTCCACCATACTGGTCAACCAGAAGCTGGATTTACCCTGTGTTCACTCACACAGTCCTAGCTACCAGAACTATCTGAGATCCATTAGAGAGCCATATTATCCCAGAACATGGTCTAGTTCAACACTACACTGGGAGCAGTCCAAAAAAATCTTCAGATCCAGAGGGGATGAGGAAGACCAAGATGAGATTTTTTTTTTTGTATGTCAGTATTAGATGCTATAAGACTTTCTGATTTTTTTTTTATCCTGCTTGGATCTGTATCTACACAGAACCTGCACCTTTGGATTCAATCAGTTGGTTCACCAATAACTGGGATTCCTTACAGACTCCTGTGGTCGAGTCCCAAGTGTCCTGCAATCCAGCTCCCAGTAATATTTCCCAGAGGTGAAGCTCTGTGACCTTCAGGAAGCATCGGGTGATTAAAATGTGGGCCAGCAGCTGAGGGTTGTCCCTGCTGCCAACTTCACAAGCTAGAACCTAGGACCATCCCATGTTACTGTTTTCTTTTGAAGGTCTGTGGATGGGACTCAGGTTGGTTTTCTAATCCCTTCCCATGATGATCTGAAAAGTAGTCTCAATGGGACGAAGTATCTACAGTTATCAAGCCAGCCCACATCTCCGAGGTTGCTTCTTCATCCTAATGAACAGTTTGGTTTCCACCAGTGTCTCCATGCTCACACAGCTAGCCAGCTTGGTGGCATGAGTCAGTAATAGTACACAATGTCTCACCAGTAGCTCTTTCTTTCCCAGGATTGGCTGGAGTCCTGGAATGTCTGGGAGGTTAAAATGACCTTACTGAGGGAGATACCTGCTGGCTGCTGGCTGGGAGCTTAGCTGGGGCTGGACTGACAGGGCCTTCTCAGAGAGACATTGTCATGCTTCTGTAGGGCTTCCTCTCAACAGGGAAGAAGAGAGTGAGGAAAAAATGGCAGGAGCAGGTAGCTATTATACACATGCATTTATCCCAACTCCTTTTTGTTTCCATCAGGTCTAAGTGATGAGAACTGAAACGTTAAAGCTGGATTAAAATACAACTTTGCTTTGATTGTAGTGGGGAGAGATGATAGAGCCTGAGAAAAAGAAAATGTTGATTTAAACAACCGAGTTGATATTTCAAATCAGGACATCCTGTTTATTTACTTATTTACTTCTTAATGCCATATGCTTTGTTGGAGACGAAGCACATAAAAACAGTTGAGTTCTTGACTCAGGAAGACGCAAAGCCATTTCTGCCATTGCTCCAATGGGAGTTCAAGTCTCATGGGAGAAAGACTTTGGTGAATAGACTTTAATACCTGGATATTTGGCCCTTGATCTTAGCCTCTCGGTTCTCTGAAATTAGGCACTCTGCTGAGCATACTATAACTAGTATTGTAGTATAGCTTTACTTCTGCACAAGTCATAACCATCCTGTCACTACCATAGAGCATATATGACCTTAGACCCAGTAATCCTGACAATGAAATCCATGCACCAACACAATCATAGTGAGGTCTATAGTAATAGCAACAAGGCTGTATAAAGGACAGAGGTATCAGTGAACCCTCCCCTTGCATCACAGGCTTTAATCCTTTATGTCCCTCAGCTGCAAGGGATCTTGCTTGGGCAGTTCTAGACTAGAATATATGGGAGGGAAATATTTACTGATGGTAAGATCGTGATAAAATTCTATTAGGTTGTCACCTAGGACAGGGTGGGACTTTTTGGTGATGAAGCTTCTTTTGAATCACCCATACTTCTATAAGTAACTCCTCCTCCATATTTCTGTTAGCAAGTCCAATATACTCACTCAGCTGGTCCACCAACCAAGGCTTAGGTGGAATTATTTGCTTTGGTATGCTGGTAATCCCTTATCTGAGGTGAAAAGACAAGTAGTTATTTCTCCTCAGGAAAAGTAACATAGCAGTGAAATTGTAGGCGTCTTCATGTTAAAATTCTGAATATATATATATGCACATATGTGTGTGTGTTATAGTTTATTTGTAAATATATGTACTTGTATGCATTTGTGCATATTGTAGAGTGAAAAATTATAAAGGCCATCTTATGAAATATGTGTAAATTTTTCGCCTTAGACCTTGGGCAGAAAAGCACCTGCCAGCAGGTTTGGGTCCATCTAATTAGTTACAGAGGAGGGGGGAGTTACAGTACAAAGGCCTGTTAAGAACATCCCAGAAACTGACTGGCCAAGGGAAGAACTACACCCTGCCCCATGGTACGGCCTACTAGTGTTCAAAAAAGGTAAAACAACCAATCCTGTGCACCCGCGCGAAAGTTCGATTTTTCCCTACCCCGCCCATATATAAGCGCTATGCCCCTGAGCCACGAGGTCAGTCCCTCTATCCCCTATGTGAGATATGGGGATATGGGCTGGCCCAGAGCTCTGATTTAATAAACCACCTCATGTGCTTTACAGCAAGATGGTCTCTCGTGTGTCCTTTGGGTGCGCGCTATCCTGTGACTTAAGTGGACTCCTTTCTGGGGAGTCCCGGACCTTTCAATATCACATAAGAGAAATTGCCTGTAGAGGCCATGTGTGTTGCAAGCCATCTGATATGGATGCTGAGAACTAAAATTCAGTCCTCTTTAAGAACACTAAGTGTTCTTAACCACTGAGCCATCTCTTCAGCCCTGAAAACTTTTTCATAGTATTGCATTTTTATAAAAATAATTTTAAGTGGTAGGCAGAGTATTGTCCTTTTCCAATGAGGCCCATGTCTCAATTCCCAGAATTCACAACTGTCATGAGTCACAGGAACATGTAAGATTCAGGACTTGGGGCTATGCATATTATCCTGATTACTGGGGTATGTCCAACACAGCATAAGTCTTTATATGATACTTCTTCCATGAAGTAGTTATATTAAGAGAGAGGAATATGACTTAGACCTTGCCAGAGAGATGCTGTGTCTGACTTTGAAGATAAAAGAGGCTGTAAGTCAAGAAAAGTAGGGGTGCTCTGGAAAAAGAAAAGACATAAACAAATAACTAAAGGAACAATAACAATAGCAACAACAACAATAACAACAAACAGATTTGCACTGTCTCCAGCAGGGACTGCATCCCCAGAGACACTCTGTTTTTAACCTAGTAAGTCCTAATCCGACCATGTCCTGTAGGATCAGAAGAAATCACCTGTCCATACATTTAGTGATGTTAGTAATTGTTTTTAGCTGATGGTAATTGTTTTTATGTGGAAGTGTCTTAAAAATGAGGTGTCTTTTGTATTTTGAAGAGTTTAGAGTCTTCAAAAATAGGGTGGTTCCCCTTGCCCAAGATAATTAGGGAGTTTAAGTGAAGAAGAGGAGAGGAAGAGAGAGAGGGAAGCAGAGGCAAAGATAGAGACACACAGAGAGAAACAGAGACAGACAGACAGAAACAGACAGAAACAAAAAGACAGAGACACAGAGAAACAGAATCTGTGGCCAGGTTTTGTACCCCACTAGGCTCTGGCTAGCCAAACTAGACCAACCCCAGTAAGCAGAGACTGAATGTCAGACAGAGGCAGCAGGTGGCCAAGTCTTTCTATCCATGTGTCTTGTTCATGAGTCACTCCATAACATTAATAAAGACTCTACCCTCCTGAAGCATGGCACATGAGAGTTTGGTTGCAGAGTTTAACTTGACAGTGGATTTTCAAGCCACTTTAATGTTATAATAAATCGTGCCTGGACCCACGCTTCTCTACTCCCTACACATGAAATTTTCACTTTGTTTTTCTTTGGGCATGGGGTAGGTAGACATTTGCTCACATTCTTTGGTATATTTGGGATATAATTAGGCTGCTTTGTGGATTCCACACATTTTCTCTTAGACAGTGAGATCTATCAACTCACCAAATAGTCCTGCTGTTCTAGTCTACTATGTTCTCTGCTCAGAGTCAAATAGAAGTCATTCGAACATGACCTGTATATCATAAAACAGCCCCTGCCATGTCTCTGACTTTGCCTCCATCACTTGCTTGCTTGCTTGTTTGCAGTGTGAGAACCATGGTATCCCCTCAGTGTTCTTTACCACTAAAGTCATGCAAACTCAGAGCCAGGACACCTTTCATCTGTTCAGATTTCTTCACAAGTTTCCCTTTTCAGAAAGCTCCTCCAATCACTCTCTACAGAGTCACTCTCTCTCCTCCAAAGACTCACTTTATTTCTCATCAAAGACATTCTCTCAACCTGTAACATATCCTGTAAAAAAAATCAATAAAAGACACATAAGAGATTCCTACAACAAAACAGCAAAAACAAGAAATTTGATTAAAAAATTAAGCAAATGTCCAGAATAGGTGTTCTTGCCAGGTAAGACAGAAATGGGTACTAGTCCTGGGACAAAATGTTCATCACTAATTATCAAAGAAATGCAAGTCCAAACCATAAGCTATTTTTTTTTGTCACAAGTGAAACAGCTATGATTAGAATAAACAGAGATAACAAGTGTTGATGTGCACCTCGAGGAATGGGAGCACTTGGACCCTGTGGGTGGGAATGTGAATGGGCCCATCCATTCTGGAAAACAGTGGGGTGGCTTCTCAGAAATCTAAAAATAGGATGCATTAATGCCAGAGTGTCAGGGAGGCTTAATGACATTCGAGTCTAAAAGTGTCCATGAATTCCTACATGTCTGCAGAAGACGGTGTTTCTAAACGTGAGGACCAGAGGATGTCTCTTTCAGATTTGTGAAGGACTTGTTTACAGTGATAATCGTGAGTCTGAAGGCCTGGGCCAAGGGCTCTGAATGCTCCTGTATAATGATATGAAAGCAATGGTGGAGAAAATCAGGGTCTCATTCTTCCACAAGTTCATTGTCTTCTTTGGGACAGACAACACATAACAAAATGATACGGGGAAAACCATCAGAGCCTGGTGGTGACCATTCAACCAGAACCCACCAGAGGTGGAGGCTGATGACGGTCTACATTTCTGCAGGGAATGTCAAGATATCCTGCATCTTCCTGGCTGGCGGGGAGTTGAAGCTTCTGGTTATTTCTAAGATTTTCAAATTTAGATAATTTATCCAGTGCAGCAGAAACCATGACTAAAGCAAAAATAATAACACTGTCAACTGTATCCTCCCTTCTGAGAATTTGCTATGAGTCTTTAATTTAGCCCTATTTGAGAGTTTTTGTCCACATGCTGTATGAGACTTATAGCCCATGGCATCTTCTAATGAGACATGATCCTAACTTGTCATTGAAACATAACAATGACAGGTGATTCTTAAAGAACTTGGGGCTTCGGAGTGGATTTAAAAGTTAGTTGTACGTCAGGGCAATTGATTGTTTGTCCCTGCTAATTCTCTCAAAACATTTACCAAGACTGTACCAGATTATTATGATAACCAGAGATGTTGCCATCATAATCACAAGCATTTGAGCACTTACGGTGTATCTCGTTCTCTTCTATACATATCATGATTGAATTAGCTTCTTCCCATCTTTGTGGCAAAATGTCTGATGTAAACAGTTTACAGGTGGAAGGGTAGATTTCTGCTCCTGGTTTTGGAGGTTTAGACGATGTGCATTTGGAGAGAACACCACGGCAGCAGGATGTGTTGCTGAGGGGCTCTCTCACCTAAGGGTGGAAAGGCAGCAGGAAGAGGAAGCTATGACATCACCTCATGTCATGGCTGATGGAAAGCAGGTCTGAGGCATAATAGGAAGAGACCAGGCAAGACACAGCTCTAAATGACATCTCCAGATGATGGACTTCCTCCAATCAGGCCTGCCTTCCAGAGTTCCTCTTCTTCCCAATAATCTACTCAAATTTGGAACCCTTCAGTGGAGCAGTGCATTGTCAACACCAGAACCTTGTGATCTGATTGTCTCAGACACCCAGAGGTGGCCTCAGGACCTGAGGCAGTTCTCAATCTGACAAATCTGATTTAATGTCATGTATATCATCACTGTGACTCAGGGAAATGTATGCTGTCATTATCAACTCAATGTACGGGTGAACGCAGAAAGGTTCACACCTATATGCTGAGTTATAGAGACAAGGTAGACACACGATGAAAAAATATAAAATGTCATTTTAAGTTATCGTGGGTTCAAGGATGAAACTGTTTGCAATAGGAAAATTATGGAGGAATGAGTATTTGAATTAGATATGAACTATTTTACATGAAGACTCGGCAATGGAGAGAAGAGTGGGCTAGGAGAGGAAGGCAGAGCATTGCTGGAAGGAAAACCTCTTCACTGGAGACCAGTAACTACTAAGATCTTACCATGATTCAGGGCTTTCATGGATGGTACATTTTGCTAGACTAGAGTCCCCCTAGAGAGCCCTGAGCTTTTCTGTTCACCAGTAGGAACAACTGGCTCCCTCCTACTTCCAAATCCTGAGGCACTGACTACAAAATATGGGAATAAGAAAAACCTAAAGGCCATATACTATCCATATACTATCCAAACATCTACCCAACAGCAGAGTTCACACAGAATCCTCCTGTGTGATTAACATTGCATGCGCTCCCTCTAACTCCTTTGTGAGCGTGGAAAGAGAAAGCACAGGGCTCAGAGACCAGCACAGAGAGCCTGGGGTCACTGCACAGTTTTCATCCACCTTCAAGCACGGAAGCTCCCAAAGGACTTGTTTTCTTTTTCACCTAATTTCATCCTCTAACTGAAACATAGAAACTTCATATCTTGAGATGACAGCTCAGTGCTGCCCCTTCCTTTGTGGAAGCTGGGAAGGAATTCACTGTGAGACTGATAGTGAAGTCATCACTGTGAGACCAATAGCATAGTCAGTTCACTTTAGGCCTTGGGAGAAGAGAGATAGGATTAGCTGACTCTTCCACCGGAAAGAATATATACTTCAACTTACACTCATTAGAGAGAATTTTCCCCTGGCACTAAAATACTAGAATTCTATACCGAGAGAAAGTGGATGTGAAACAGAGACAGGGAATGTTTGGAGGTGGGAGCATTCTGGAGTAGAAATGAATGTGTTGGGAAAGGAAAAGTATTGGGTGAAATATTATAGAAACAGTTATGTTCTGAATGTGAGGTGGAAGAAAAACGAATTTGAGAAATGTGAGTCTACTTGTATAGGGTTCCAAGTCCTGACACACAGAAGCAGAGGGTGTTTATTGGAGTTCTATATCATTAACTCTGGCCTTGAATAGCCTGCATCTTGGTAATGATTTTCTTCATGGTCTATCAAAGGCAAGCTGAACAATTTAGCATCTGTAGGTGTCTTCCCAGAGAAGGGGAGGATACATCAAATGTTTTGGCTTCTTCTGTTCAGTGACTGTCATTCCACATAATTCCTGATTTATAGTATGGGAGTGAGAAAGTCTGGCACAGCCTTTGTAGACTGGCTATTACTTATTTCTTACTTCCCACCCCAGTTTATACAGCATAGGCTATAAGTACACAGGATGAGGTGGTAGCCTGCTTCATGTCACTATAATAAAATGCTTAAGATAATTAAGTGATAGAGAAAAGGTTTACTATATAGATCTTGGTTTTGGAGGCTTAGTCTAAGATCAAGTGTCTACATAAAACAACTGAAGAGGCACATTATGACAGGGCAAGGGGTTTGCCATGTAAACCAGAAAGTAAGGGGCAACTCAGGATTCCATGCAATGCTTTTTGAGGGCATTCCACCAACGACCTTTAGAACTGCCAGTAAGTTCCGTCTCCTAAGACCACCACCTTCCAATTGCATCATGCTGGGAACAAAGCCTTTCACACAGAGACTTGTGGGAAAACCACATGCAGACCATAGCAAGTGACAGTAAGCCCCACCTACTTCATTCCACCCTCTCTTGGGATGAAGAACAAGTATACAAACATGCAAAGAACAAAAGGCTGAACTATATGTAGATAAGACAGTCTTAATTTAAATTTGACAAAACGATGGATGTAGGTGGGCTTGCCTAAATTTAGAGGTCAGGACATTCGTAAGAAAGAGAATGCCCTTTGGAACACTGAGGAGTAAACCTGTAAGGCTTGGGACCAGGCCTTGCGGGAGGGGAGATTATCAGTCAACCATAACATCTCTGCATTCCTGGAGCCTCTTCCCACTCTGTATACTCCAGTACATTTCCTCTTGCAACAGCCAGCCTGCCACTGTGGACACAACCTAGGCCAAGGCTGGCTTCTGCCCAGCTGGAGCCTGCTTTGCTACACCTGTAGCTTCTCTTGGGCAGTGCCTCTGGGTGGAGGTATTTGACTACTCCAGCTCTCTTACCCACTGGGTATAGGCGATTGTTACTGTTTGACGCAGGGACTGAACCAGTCTCTAGACCTCTCCTAGGAAGCTGAACCTTAGGAGTTCACCTATCTTAGCTCACTTCTCAAAATGTTCCACTGTCCCACTTGCCCAGTGTCTGAGGACTACTATTGCTGTGATGAAATCTACAACCAGAAGCAATGTGGCAAGGAAATGGTCTATTTGTATTACACATTTACATCACATCTCATCACTCAAGGAAGTCAGAACAGGAACTCAACCAGGGCAGGAACTTGGAGGCAGGAGCTGATGCAGAGGCCATGGAGGGTGCTGCTTACTGGCTTGCTTTTCATGGCTTGCTGAGCCCACTTACTCCTAGAACCCAGGACCCCCAGCCTAGGGTGGCACTGCCCACAGTGGGCTGAGCCCTTCCCTGCCAATCACTAATTAAGAAAGTGCCCCACAGGTCTGCTTACAGCCTGATCTTATGGTCGCATTTTCTCTATTGAGGTTCCTCCCTCTGAAGTCACTCTCACCTGTGTCAAGTTGACTCAAACTAGTCACTACACCGAAGTGGGAACTTCCAGTTTCTTTGGAAAGCTAGTTATGTCAAATGGTATCATGCTGGGGCACATCAGTTAAATGATTTCTTACTAAAGTAGACATAGAATGAAAAGATAAAGGAGCCAGTATGAAAGAGTATAAATATGACCTCACAGACAATAGGAGACGAGCACTGAGCATAGGCTTGGTTTGCTCCACCTCACTATTCTTTGCTAATGATACACAAGTATTGGTAGCCTTACATAACATCGTTGAGCTCAACTTGTGGTAACAGAGCCATTGAGAGAAACTCACCCAAGAACTGCTGGTGAGGTTCCCGCAGCAGCTTGCTGCTTCAGTGGTCTCGTCTCAGGCTTGGTTGGCGAGCCTACTTGTTTCTTCAGGATTGAACTACAGTTGCTGGTTCATGCCTGGTGTCTGCCTGCCTAGAGGACTGGTCTGCAGCTGCTGAGTTATATTTAGTGTTTGCTATGGGACAAACTGCTGAGAAAGAAGAGTGATCTCTCCCCCAAAGAACTATTGCTGTGCAGGTTTGCTTCCCCATATCCCAATAACTTCTGTCTTCCACTGTCTCTGCTGGGTGGTGGGCTACAGGAGAAGTTGAACCTTTATTAAAGATAGGCTGCAAAAAATTATGCCTATACTACTCTAGGTTTTCTTTAAACACAATCTATAGAAAAATAAACTCACATTTATATAAATTCTAGGCTTCAAGTCTATTTGCTTCAGGGAAACCTGACCTCAGACAGCAGCCATCCAGAATGAGAGGTGAGTTCTTTACCAGATGGGTGAGGCAGGTCATCACCACTCAGGGACTCTAATGAGCCATTAAGACATTCGTGTCTCCTACCCTGGCCCAACATTTTGACTCTGAAAGTACTAAACCATTTTGTCACTGTAATTCCTCTTTTCATGTAGCTTTCCTACAAGGAAAAAAAAAGGAAGAAAAAAACCATTCAAGATCATTTTAGCTGGCTCCCCCCACCCCCAACTTTAATTTTGGAGTTCTGTATATCTTAAGTTCGGTGTCTCTGACTGATTATATGAATATATCCATCCCTGAGAGAATATCCCTGAGTCCAAGACACACACACACACACATGCGCGCGCGTGCACACACACACACACACACACACACACACACACACACACACACACGTGAATACACACTTACATGCACAATTACAAAGATTCAGACACATGCGGGCATATGTGTATAATTACGCACACAAGCCAAGGCCCACAAGCACATATGTGTGTGTTCATACACACCCAGTCCAGAAAGGATGCATCATATGCCAGCTTTGATGGGTAGCTAAGGCTGGCCCATAATTTGCTATGTAGCTCAGGTTGGTTAGAACTCATGATGTCCTTCTCAACCTCCCAAGTGCTGGAATTATAGCATAAAAGTCTGACAGGCTGGGATAGTTTAGACGTACATCAGGTGTTGCAGGAGAGGCCTAGTTTGAAGCTGCTTCATAGCTTTTTTCCAGAGGCAGCCTCTTCCTTACCACCACTTTGAAAGATCATCTCCTCCAAATCTCATACTGAAATTTAATTTTCATGCAACAGGATTAAGGTGTAGACATTTAAGATGTAATTGGACCAGGAGGGCCTTCTGTTCATGAATGGGACTGATATTTTATAGAACAGTTAGGTTTTTGTCTTTTCTTCTCATCTCTCATTTATTGCTTTCAGCCATATGATGGTGTGAGGAGTAGCCGGGCCTCTGTCGGGTGCCGTGACCTTGGACTTCTCAGCCACTAGAACTGTGAACTAACTGATTCCTTTTCATTATAAATGACCCAGCTGTGGCTGGACACATTGCTCAGTGGTTTAGAACTTACATCATTGTTTTGGAGGAAGCGACCTTTACTCCCAGCCCCCAGACTAGGTAGCTCGCATCACCTCTTGTTGCAGCTTCAGGACAACCATCAACGCTTCTGGCCTCTGTGGGTACCTCACACAAGTGGCATATATTCCCACAGACACCCATATGCACTTGCTCTAAAAAATAAAATAATCCCCTTAAAATAAATAAATTGCTCACTGTCATTCTGGTCTTCAGAAATAAAATATAGTAAGATGTTTACTCTTTGGGAAGGCAGAGGTGTTCTTTGACTAGACTTCTGTAGGGGTGAATTTAGACTTAGTGTCATGTCTCTTGGCTTATTCTGCTATTGCTATTGGTGGAGCTGCAATTTCTTGCAGTCTCCATTTTTCTATGCACATTTGGAGGTCTGGATTATATATCAGTGTCTTGGTCTTCAACAAAGTATCTCCGGGAAAGATGCATCATGGTTTCTAAATGTGCAGGTCTCAAACAGGTTTGCTATTTATGTATTTGGAGGAGAAGTGGGTCTCCTTCTTCTGGCTACATAAAAATCTAGAACAGGAGTAGGGAGAGTCCTGAGCGTATACATTTAGCTTCTCAGCAACAACAGGCAGATTCCCAGTGAAATGCTTGTTTCTGTGATCTCAGACTTGTTCATAGGAAATGTAGTTGAAGAATAAAGGAATCTCGAATTCTGATTGATGAGTTTATTTTGAAATCTTGAGAGTGATGGATTATAAATGATTACCAGCTGTTTGTAACTGTGAACAAAACATTGTCAAATTAGCATAGTTCCAGATAACGTTTACTATGTAAAAATCTTTCCTGAGCTGGGTTCTGGTGGGGAAGGTCTGTAATACTGAATGCATGGGAGGCTGAGATCATAAGTTCAAGGGCAGCCTGAGCCACTTAACGAGACCCTGTCTCAAAAACACACGGAAAAAAAACGGAGCTGGGGCTAATTTTTAAGAGCTCAGCAATACTGTTTTGATTCACTCTTTCTCCTTCTGGACAGAAGTTGGCATTATTTCTTCCCCTGGTGGATATTTGTTATGTCACAGGACATTCAAATGATGTCATCCCATGATCCCAAGTACTGTTGACACAGAAGGAATAAGCTAGTTTCAACTACCTTGAGTACGAGGATTAAGGTAAAGATTTGGTTTGACATCTTCCAACTTCCCAGGCTTTTGGAGTCACAACTCACGTTGCCTTGCAGTTCTAAACTATGGCCACTAGGCGACACTGCTGTACAGAGTTCTGCCATGTAGAAACAAAACCGAAAGTTGGAAAAGATCAGATGAGATCACTCCCTCCGTGGGTCTTTCCTTGAGGGGCGAGAGAAGGGGTGGAGAGGATAGTGGTGGTGGTGGTGGTCAATTAGAACTCCAGACTCAGAGCAATCATTCACTGCTGGCCTCTCGCTTGGCTGGAGGTCAGGGCAAGCAGAAAAAAGACTCTTCATTTGGAGGGGCTGCCAATGCTGGGGAAAGACCCAAAAATAGACCCAGGGAGGGGAGTGAGAAGAAAAGAATGGGGACTTAATAGGTATCACAGCCATTTTTCTTTATAAATATTGCTGTCTGCTTCCCACTCTTGCCCATGTCACTCCAGGCCATTAGCGCTCTATTTTTGCCTCTGCAGAGCTCTGGACCTGGCCCCCTCTGCTTCCCAGGCTCTGGGCTCTCCGATGCTACCCTCTTGAGGGCAGCACTCCTGGGCCCCGAGGTTTGACATCATAAGTTATTTTTATACTAGTAGATTGCAGTATCATAACAGCATAGATCTTGCGCCAAAGACTGGCCCCAAACCCAGCAGAGAAGAAAATGATCCCAAAGGCAAACCTATCTGTTCTCAAAATGTCTCTTAAGCTACAATATTTACTGTCATAGCAAAAGGTGTTACATGACAAAGAGACTGAAACTGTCTTTTGTTTGTTTTTCTGCTGACCACAGGAAGGCTTTCTGGTGTGTAGATGAGGCAGGCAGGCTTCCACTTGGCTGTGGTGAGGATTTTAAAGTTCAAGAACGGGGCCTTGGACTGGCAAGGGCTCTCAGTAGGTGAAGTGCTCCATGTACTAACATGAAGACTTGGGTTTGAATCTTCAGAACCCAGGGAAGCTAAGCCAGGTGTAGTAGTACAGGTCTGCGATCTCCATACTGCTAAAGCTGGGCAGGAGGCAGAGGCAACAGCATCCTGAATAGGAGAGCAACACTAATGCATACACACACATACACATGAGAGAGAGACAAAGTCACACACACATACATATATACTATATATACATATATACATACATATACGGGGAGAGAGAGAGAGAGAGAGAGAGAGAGAGAGAGAGAGAGAGAGAGAGAGAGAGAGAGAGAGAGAATATTTCAAATAGGGTAGAAGATGAAGATCCCAAGTTTTGCTCTGACCTCCATGCTATGGCACATTGTACACCTGTACTGAAATGAATGTGTGCATAACATGTACAACAATCCACAGGCACATTATATGTATACACACAACACACACACACAAGACGAGTCACCGTCAGTGTAGATCCAGCCATTCTACCCTAGTTGAGAGTTCTGACTGTAGGTGTCTTTGGGTTCCCCTGGAATCTTGGGTTAAAAGGGAAGCGATGCAAGAAACAAGACATTCTAGCTAACACATCTCCTAACTGGAAAATGCTAAAGTGGTACACAAAGAAAGGAAAAGTACTCAAGGACAATGCAAAATACAGCTTTCAACCAGAGACCACTTGCCACCCGCCATGTTTGTCGAGGCTTGGTGGAAGAAATGAAATTCCTCAGAATACCAGGGAATAGGAAGATGAGACTTCAACAACACAGTGTGCTCAGGAGCACGCTGTGTCTCTATGTTTGGCCTGCCAATGCTGATCATGACACAAAAGTAATCTGAGACTGTCAGGTCTTGTACTCTTAGAGCATCCTGCCTGTAGTTGTGTGCCCCACCTCCAGCGCTGTCTCATAAGTGTCCCCTAAGCAGCAGATTTGGTACCAGTTTTCAGTAATTAATTTTTTGAGATAGCATCTCCATGTAAGATACATCTATCTGTGGGTATGCCCTCAGTATTTGTGGTGCAATCTGGGCACACTTTCTGACCTACCAGCTCTCATTTCATCTTTCTTGTTTTCAATAATCAGACCATTCTGTCATGAGGAGTGTGATAGTTTGCATTTGCTTGGCCCAGGAAATGGCAATATTAAGAGGTATGGCCTTGTTGGAGTGGGTGTGTCACTGTGGGTGTGGCCTGTAAGACCCTCATCCTACCTGTCTAGAAGCCAGTCTTCCACTAGCAGCCTTCAGATGAAGATGTAGAACTCTCAGCTCCTCCTGCACCATGCCTGCCTGGATGCTGCCATGCTCCCACCTTGATGATAGTGGACTGAAGCTCTGAACCTGTAATCCAGCCCCAATTAAATGTTCTTCTTATAAGAGTTGCCTTGGTCATGATGTCTGTTCACAACATCAAAACCTTAACTAAGACAGGGAGAGAGGTCATGTCATAATTATTAATGTATATGGCCAGCAACACAAGGTTTTAGCATGAAACTTATGGATCTCCTTATTCTGGTTCGATATAAATATATTATTTCCTTCAATCCCCAGTATTAAAAAGGGTAGGAGGCTAAGCAAAACTAAGGGTATATGAAGAAGCCTATGGAAATTTACTAGTTTGTAGGCCAATTTAAAAATAACTATGAAGGGAAGTTTGAACAGAGATACCTATATGGGTGGATAGTGCTTGTCAGAGAATATGTGAGTGATTAAATGAAGTATCTCAGTGCTGGACATAGATTACCTGCCTATGAGTCAAGAAAGACCCAGAAGGCTCCAAATTGACACAGGGTCTGGCCATTGCTCTTGGTCGCCTACCATATAGGTAAGCCCTTATAACTGAAGACATAACTTTGGTTATAGGATTACTGAAATTAAGGTAGAGTTGGAAAGAAACTCCCACCCACTGGGCAGTTCTCACAGTGCTAAAAGTGTCCATGCAGGCTGCTGAATGAGAAAGACATCACTGATCTTACTCAGAACTGCATTCCATATGTTACAAGTCCACCCTGCAGGAAAGGTGACCCCACTGGTGGATGAGTGGCATGAATAGTATGGAGGTAACCAATCCATTTCTGATTGGAATTGAGGCCCACTCCACAGAAGGGAATTTACAGCACCAGTGTAAAAATGGCCCACAGCTGGGCAGGTTGCAACCTCTAGGGAGGAAACCTGCTGTTATTGGTTTGCTAAATATTTATATTTATATTTATTTATATACATAGATTCATGATCCTCTCAGCCTTAGTACAAGGGACTGTTTTTGTGTAATGGGCAGCAGCTCTTGCAAAGACTCAGAACAAGTCCAAGTGCTGTGAACCAAGTCAAAGTACCCCACTGCGGGTACTCAGCCATAAATGGGGCATTTATATCACCTTTTCTACTACAAGACTCATGAAATATTGCAGAAGAGGGGTGGTATGTAGAAAGAATATAAAAATTGGAGGAAATGAGAAATTCTGTGATGTATTCTTTTCTAGATATGGCATGGCTGATGCAACATAGAGCAGCAGTTGTCACCTGCATAAGGTCAAGCCAATTCACGTTTCATAATGGACTGGGTTGGACTCCTGAAGTCCTGTCCCTAGCAGAGAAGCTACTGAAAATTTGTAGCTGCTGGGGTTGGGGTTGGGGGAGGGGTGAAGAATCATTGTTGGCAGTGTAGCCTTTGGTAGGTTGCTCATACCCTAGTGGCTGCTCCAATATCAATGCACACATGGGCAAAACTGATTGAATTCAGTGCTTTAAACAACAACAACAGAAAAGCAGAGATAAAGTTGTCATGGAGGTGTGTTGAGGATGCTGAGCTGAAGAAAAATATGGAGTAGATATGTTCAAGACACATTGTATATATGATGTTGGAACTTATCAAAGAATAAATAATTAAAGTACTATTTTTAAAAGTTATTGGCCTGTGCTTTATTTGAAGGTCCTCAAAAGATAGAATCAAGATACTGTTATTTGCATGCAGAGTGTTTCAAACAGATGGTTGTGGGTAAGAAGCAGTTTCTCCACACACAGTTCCAGTTTCTGGCACTGACCTTCCAGATTGCATGCTAACTTCACAGGAATCACGTAGGATGGCACTAAACTCCTGGCTTGCTTGTTAACTGCATAGGAATCATGCAGGAAAACAGAGCTCCCACGCTGGATGCTAAATTACTGAGAATCTCAAGGAAAGAAGAGTTCTCAGGCTACAAGGTAACTTCATGAGAATTGTGAAGGAAGACAGAGCTCCTGGTTGCATGCTAAATTCACGGGAATCATTCCAGAAGCTCTAGTGTGAAAGACTACTGGTGAGGGGCTGTGTCTGTGTTCTTGGTCTCTCACCAAAGATAGATTACCCATAAGCAGAGTAAACTGAGTGAAATAACTTCTTGAAGAGAAAAGAGCCATGGGCCAGACAGTGAAGCTGAGGGGACAGCATGCAGCCAACTGCTGCTGGGAGTGACTCAGGGGGACCCAGCAGGGAGGGAATTGGGGAGAGGGGTCTAAAGAAGGACTCAACGCTCTGCTTCTTGGCAGGTCCCCATGGAAAGACTCTTCTCACCCACCGTCTCCTAGACTGGAAAGATCTTCCAATACAAAAGGCTCAGGAGACACACTGATCTAAAAAAATGTTTCATTCCTTCAAGTTCAAAGTTCAGAAAACTACAAAACCATACAACAGAATTTAAAGTTTCTTAGGCAACAGTATCATGAGAACATAAATACCCAAATACAAGGATACCCATAGAATATTTCTATTTTTTCCTGATTGCTGGTAAATACTTTCAGTTATAATTATTGTACTATCAATATTCCTGGGATTCACCCCAGAGTTTCTCTAGGAATTTTCTGAACTTACCAGAATAGGCACACTTCTCAAGGTTTTATTACTGTGAAGATAGATGGAGCAGCTAGTATCTACAGTATTTGTGTGTTTTATACCCTGAGGGGAGGTTTCTAAGACATGACTGTTAATTATAGAGGGTATACTTTGTCAGTGTATTTTCAGGGTCATGCCAACAGTTGTTGCTACCATGTTTCAGATAATAACTTGTGTGCAGAGTAAATGCATAACCTTCTGCAAAGGTCATTTTGAGTAGTTCATCAGCCTGAGGAAGCTGAGTCAGTTTCTTCATATATATAAAATTTCCCTGAAATCCACAAATTTCCAGACATTGATAAGCAAAGATCTCTCTGGAAGTGAATCACCCTGCATAAATGATTTCGGGAGACAGGGCTCACATTCTTTTTGCAGAGCTGTTTCGTATGATTCAGTTCAGCATTAGTGATGACTTCAGCCTGACATTGTCACTGGTGTATGAAGTGTGACAGTCGGTGTAGGACTCAGAGCGCTGGCTCTAATCAGGGCCACTTGCCGGCTTTGCAAGTACAACCCAATTTGTGACTGCTTGGCTTGAGTTGATTTTACCCATTTATTTCATTTTATTTTTAATTTTGTGCATGCGTGTGTGGTTGCAGATATATATATATATATGTATATATATATATATATATATATATATATACATATATATATATATGTGGCTGCACTTAAATGTATGTGCATGCATCTGAGCACAGAGGACAACCTTGGTGCTCAGGTCTTCTCTACTTTTTCTTCCTTTTCTGGTGAGACAGGGTAGCTTCCTGGGCTGGAACTTGCCAAGTAGACAAGGCTGGCTGGCTGCAAGGTGAGCTACTTCACCAAGCTACTTCTTCAGCTCCAAGACCTGTTTTTTTAAAAATGCCATTTCTGGTTTCTAAAATTGGCAATTCGTGTGCTTCAACTTAATTTTAAGCTCTGCTGCCTTAGGCTTATGCTTGTAATTATAAGCCATAAACCAATATTTGATTTTGATAGGCAGGTAACAGTAGCTAGGGTAATACCAGGGCAAAGGAAGGTACATAAAGTGCCTGGAAGTTCAGAGATGCAGAGCATGCCTGGAATTCTCAATAAATGTCATGAAATGCAAATTCTCAAGCTAGGTCCAAGGTAACTTACCTCTCCCCAAAGGTCTGAGCAGCACGGATGCAAGATATTCTTTCTGCCAAAGAGTGTAAGAGGCATAGGCATCCTTTCTGCCCTGCTGTCCTCACAGCACGAGGCTGGAAGCCAGCGCTCTCCTGATGATGAAGTTGAATCAGGTACAAAGTGAAAGGCTCCCTTGATGCAATTGCAGAGAACTACACACTGTGGTAAATGCTTTTCAAAAGCATTTGGTCTGCAAAAAGTCTTTTCAGCTTCTAGCGAGGCATCGATCACAACATTTTTTTTTAAAAATAAATCTGTTTCCTATTTAACTTTTTCCTATCCTACACTCTCTTTTTGTTGAGTCATCTCCCAGGGCTAAGGGGAAATCAACTTGTGCCTCCCGAAAATATACTCAAGCCTCTCATCAAGTAGTTTCATTATGAAAGCATCTTAAGAAGAAACAGAAAGAGAAGTCAATTGCAGCTGAGCTCAGACTGAGTAATTGGTTTTAATTTTATTTTATGCTCCAAGGAAGCAATTTAACCTAAAATGCCTGGGACCTTTGAGACTATAGACCACACTTCTGAGCGCTAATGGACGATTATTCTTTTTCCAAACTTGAAAACAGCCAGTTTCTTTATTTCTATATACAAACATACACATTTATACATATACATGTATACACACACACACACACACACACACACACACATGCCACAGCATACATGTGGAGGTCAAATGACACCTTGCAGGAGTCAGTTATTTTCTATCATATGGGTCCCTAGAATAAGCTTCCAATTGTCAGGCTTGGTGGCAGGCTCCTTTACCTGCTGACCTGTCTCGATAGTCCAAGGCCACTTCTTTTTGTTATGGACTGATCTTTATATAGGAATTTTCCAGCTGAAAAAAAAAATAGTACTTAGAAGTACTATTTTTATCTCCAAATGTCTCAGCTTTAAATAAAAATTCTTGGTAAGTGTGAGGTGGAGTATAGGGAGATTGGATTCATTGGAGTAGCAACTGATTGAAGGACTATATAAAAGGTGAATGGTAGGATTCACATTTTCTTCTTTTCATTTTTCCTGAAATGTCAGCATTATCATCCAAACATACTTTCTTAGTGAATATCTTTTCAAGACTTTTATAAAGATACATGTTATGGTGGTTTGAATATGCTTGGCCCAGGGAATGGCACTATTAGGAGGTGTGGCCTTGTTGGAGGAGATGTGGCCTTGTTGGAGGAAGTGTGTCACTGTGGGGATGGGCAATGAGACCCTCCTCCTAACAGTGAAGGAGCCAGTCTTCTAGCAGCCTTCAGATGAAGATGTAGAACTCTCAACTTCTGCACCATGCCTGCCTGGATACTACCATGTTCAATCTTGATGATAATGGACTGAACCTCTGAACTTGTAAGCAGCCCCAATTAAATGTATTCTTTATAAAAGTTGCCTTGGGCATGATGTCTGTTCACAGCACTAAAACCCTAACTAAGACACATGTAATTTGCTTTCACTACTTAATTGTAGTCTATGAACACATTCCCTATAGCATAACTCTAACTTGCAACTGATTACAAAGCACAAATGCTCTGTGAATGACCCTGGTCAGTTTCCACCCTCAGAACCACCCAGGAGGGACCCTGTCAGCCCCTATACCCTAAACCACTTGTAAAGGGCCATAGTCCATCCATCCAAACCAGCCATGAGGGACCACCATCAATCCCTGTTCTTACAGTCACCTTACACAGTATCTATACCATGTAGGAACAGCAAGGCTGAGGGATGAATGCGTGTTTGAGATATTGCTACAGAGATAAGATACCCCCCTTAGCCCCTCTTAACCCCTCTTAACCTCCATGGTGGTTTTGTTGACCAGGTCACTCCCCTAAAGATCACTGACTCATACTATTTGCTCTTAAATGATAACCATAAGCTATGTCTTCAGACATCAAGCATAATTATTTAAAATGTAGATTCTGAACTGGCAAGAAGGCTCAATGAATAAGGACACACTCCATGTGGTGATTTGGTCTGCTGCTATGTATTGTAATGCTAAATACTGGCCCTATTTGCCCACAGGGACAGGGTGATTCTCACATAGACCCAAGTGATGTTATGAGACTTTGTCTCCCAAGTTATCCTTGATTGTTGAATAAAGATGCCTACAGCCTATAGCTAGACAAAAACAGCTTTGTTTTCCAGACTTGGAGTCTGAGGCCAAGACCATAAGGGAGAGGTGTAGAAGGTGGAATGAGGAGACACTATGGATGCAGGTGAGTCATGAAAACTCATGGTCATGAGGGTTGGCCAATTGGAGTTAAGAGAAGCCCAGACGAAACATGACAAGTTATAACTCCAGGTTGTTGGTGAAGAAGAGGATTCTAATAGCTCAGAAGGTAGATACCTGCCAAGCTCTAGTGCATTAAAGGCCTATTATAAATATCAAAGATTTGTGTGTTTCATTGGGAAGTGAATGATGAAGGTGGAGTAGAAACCCCTGACTGAGATCAAACTGTTACTACAACACCACTAAGTCCAGTGATTTGAGATTTGATCTAGAAGCAGTGAAGAAGGATATATAAGTGCTCAAACTTGAAGTTTTAAAAAAATAATCTAAACTAGTAGATTTAAACATTTCAATATATATAAAAGAATCATTTGAAGAATTAATACACCACAGAAAGGAAGAGGAATTAGAGATCCAGTGTCTCAGTTACAATCTGCAATGTCCCCCACAGTCTCATGTAAGTAAGCACTTGTTGCCTGGTTTGAAATGCAATCTTGAAGGCTGTAGAATCTTTAGGAGTGGGTCTAGCTGGGAGAATTAGGTCAAGATTGGTGGGCCTTTGGAGCTTAACCTCTTGTCCTGGTCTACCCATGGCCTCCTACTCTGGCTGTGCAAACCAGCACTGCTAACAGCTTTTGCAAAACCAGCCTTCCCTGTCACCATGGACTGGAAATTCTCTGAATCTAACAGTCCAAATAAACCTTTGCTCCCTTGAATTACTTCTGTGGCTCTTTGTGGATGCTGACTTAGACCTCAGTTTATGTGAGAGCAGCTATGTCCACTAAGGGTCAGCCTTACTTCTATCAAGTATTTTCTCTGAATGATGGGCAGCCAGTGGTTTGGCTCAGTCCAGGTCCAAAGCTTGAGAACAGAGAAGCTGTTGATGCTAATCCCAATCCAAAGGCAAAGGGGGGGGGGTGCAGACTGAAGTGGAAACCTCTAGTTCTTTGGAAAGTTAGTTGTGCCAAGTGATGTTTTGCTGGGGTACCCAGGTTTTCCTGAAGCAGACACAGGTGAAAAGATCCTTGGATATAGCAGACACGTGAAAGGATGCTTGCTGAAGGAGAATGCATATGACACCACAGACAGTGGGAGACCAGCACTGAGCTTTGGTTTGGTTTGCTCCACCTCGCTATTCTTTGCTAAAGCCACACATGTATTGGTTTGCCTTACATAGCATTGTTGAGCTCAACTTGGAATAATACCACTATTGAGAGAAGAAACTTGCCCAAGAACTGCAAGTGAGGTTCTTGTGGCAGCTTGTGGCTTCCATAACCTCACCTCAGGCTGGTTGGTGATCTTGGTAGTTTCTTCAGGATTGAACTGTTTGTCCCTGATATCTGCTCACTGAAAGGACTGGACTGTAGCTGCTGGTTCCAGCCTGTTGTCTGCCTGCCTAGAGGACTGAGTCGTATTTGGTGTTTGCTATGGGGCTGAACTGCTGCCCAAGAAGATTGAGTTTATTTCCACAGAACTATTGCTGAACAGGTCCACTTCCCCCATATTCTAATAACTTCTCTTCCACTATCTCTGCTGGGTAGTAGGCTAGAAAAGAGGTTGAACTCTTATTAAAAGTGGGTGGCCAAAAATTTATGCCTATACCAGACACTCTAGTTACCTGGGGAAAAGAATAAGAAAACCTCCCTTCAGCCTTTTGTTTTATTCAGGCCTTTTGTGGATAGAACGTTGGAAACCACAGGGAAGCCAGTCTATTTCCAACAGTGTGAATGCTAATTTCCTCAGGAATATCCCTCCAGACATACCCTGAGACTGTTTAATTTGGGTACCCCATGACCCAAGCAAGTTGTCTTATGAAAACAACTTCACAGCCTTGGATAAATTACTTTAAATTCTCTGTTTAGAAGTCTCCATGTGTGCAAGGATCATTGTGTTAGCTTACACCTAATGATACTGTGCTAGAATTAAGTTAGTTAACATGCAAGACTCAATAGTGTCTACTGAATAACATACACTATGAATTTTATTCCAGTAAATACAGTTGGATTCTACTTCCAGAGACTTGAAAAAGTAATATGCAGCAGATTTGAAAGTCCTCATTTTGTCACATTTATTTGTCTATGTGGTGGGGAAAGGCATGCCACTGGGCACATGCAGAGGTCAAACAATCTGAGTCAGCCTGTAAATTCAGTAATAATTAATAATTATAAAACTACTTTACACAGAATATCAAACTAAACACTTCATGAAAGTAGGAAATCAAATATGCCATCACATAATGACATTTTAAATTCCTCAGTTAATTTACATATAATGGCAAGAAATGTGGCTGAAAATACAATCTGCCTGGTTTTCTCTCATGGAAGTTCTTCTACCAAAAAAGGAGGTCACAGTACTGCTGTCGGGATCCATGTGTCACTTGGCAGTAAAGACAACTGACAGGATATGTTCTAGAATAATGTCCCTGGATCACAGCATCAGAAAGAAGGTAGCAGCCCTTTTCAGCAATGGTGTGTGCAGGTGGCATCTATTGTTAGATATGCAGCTGTGCCAGGTGGGAGAGTATAAGACAATGGGAATCTCTACCAGAGAACAAAGACTAAATGCCCCATTAAGACAGGAGCAGCAATTACTGCTCAGAGCTGCTCTACTTAAGCCGCTAAACTAACAGGGCTGTTTATTTGTATCTTACTTTATGCATGTTAGGGACAGATACAAGGATGAAGCCCACCCACTGACAGAACTTCTCTCATGTTGTCAGTGTCCAGCCAGCATCTTCAAAGTATCACAGCATCACCGAGGAGGCTGTAAGGAACTCCAAGGTCAAGGAGTGCTTTCATATATTCTGATTGACGTGTTCCAGGAATCCACAGTTCCCCCTATGATTCTAAATGATTCCAATGCAAGCAGTCTGATTCTCAGTCTTTGAGAACATATGGTGGAGAAATGAGCTGTTTATCACTAAAACTGAAATGAGAAAGAGGATGGCATCTATATTAATGAAAAAAAGGTAACACAAAGAATTATGGAAATAGAGGTCAAAAATCAGGGGAAAAGAGAAATCCAAGATGAAGGGGGCTATCAAGCATAGTGAAAACTACTAGAACCTTCCTAGTCAACTGCTTTACCTCAGGTGGGAGTGAAAGAAGACTAGGTCAGATCCACAGATCAGATATTGGGTCTGGTCTGCAGAAGCCTTCCTGTAGGCAAAGAAGGCAACCAGGTTGTTTTTATATGTTCAAAGGTCAAACTTTATGGTCATGAGACCCATTCTGAGCCCTTGGGACCAGAGTAAAGGATTAAGGGCCTTGGGAGTTAGACTTTGTTGTATCAAGAGGTAAGATGCTCTTGGTTCCTGCAGGAAGATGAAGCTGGGGTGTGGGCTGGCAGAGAGCTGAGGCCACTAAGCAGGACCTGTGCTTGGTCCCCTTTGCTATGGCTGTTGTTTTGTAGGGGACACTGTATGAGTCACTGTTCTCCATAGGAAGAAAACTGATAAAATGAATATATATACCAAATTTTTTTTTATTACATTGGCTTATACAATATGATCTGGGTAGTTTAACAATGGCTTCTCCTTACACTAGAGACCAAAAAGCTGGTAGTTGCTCAATTCACATAGCCAGATGCCTCAGCAATCCTAACCTGATGCTAAAGGCCTGGGTGATTCCTACAGGGCCATTGGTCTTTATTTGGCATTGGAAACATGAAAAAGCAGCATTCAGTTAGCAGCATCAGCAGATGTAGCAACAATAACAGCAACAGAGTAAATGAACTCATCAGGTAGAGGTGAAGGCAATGAAGCAAAAAACAAAGCTTTCTCAGACTGCATCTGCCATGAGAAGGTGTCACTTCAAATAACCCCATCATAATCCCTCATAGGTGTGTCTAGTAGTTTATCTCTTGGCTGATTCCAGATTCAGTCAAGACTATCAGAGAGCCTGCCCACAGTAGCAGAGGAGGGAGAAGGATTTGTTGTTGAATCACACAAGGCTCACTTCTGATTCTGAAATCGCTCTAGGTCTCTTGTCATTCACAGGGCATCTGCACATGCTCTAAGAACAGCCTCAGTCAATAGACAGGATGCCTGTTTATTCATTTGACAAGTCTGGTTAGCAGTGTCTAATTTCTTAGAGTATGCTATCATTGGGTGGTGTTGCCTTAAAAACTGGTGTTTTCATCTGCTTATTACACATCTCCACCTTCCCTGGGCAAGTAACTAAATGAAAACCAACAACACTATAGGAATCATGAAGACCTTTAGCCCTTGTCTGGACTGTCAACAGCTCCGCTTTTCATCGAGTCTCCAACCAGGGCTCTTCTAATTATGAAAAATTGAAGAGCAGGACTCATCCAGGAATATTACAATTTGCCCCTGTATAAAACAGAAGCAAGAGACCTCCAGCCGAAAGGACATTGTCTTCTCAGCCTATTTAAGCCTGGCAACAGGACGTGTTGGCCAGCTTCCCATTGCTATTATAAAATGCTTTCCACTATCAACCTGTGAGGAGAAAAGGTTGATTTAAACTCATGACTTTGGGTTTTCAGTTCATGACTTATTAGCCAAGACTTGAAAAAGAATAGGAAAATGAGAGGGCTAGCACTTATCAGCCCTTCTGAGGACATGGCAATATGGCTAGAAGGACCTCCACTGGGTCCCCATGCAGTGTTTCTACCACTTTCTAATGGACTTAGGGGTTGAAGAGAAATCTTCAATCCACAGGTCTTTGGAAGTCAGAGGTGGTAGAATAAAGAACTCACACTTGGGCCACTGTATTTTTGGAAGGAAATGGTGGACAGTGTCATGTGACCACTCAGTGTTCTCTTTTGTAAGCTTCATGTGAGAAAGTTATTTCAAGTCTTAAGGTACAGGAAGCATTTCCTTTGACTTTTTAAACTGGAATGACTTTTCTGTGTTCTCTAAATGTCAGAGATTTGGTCCAATCTTCAGCCTGCTTCTTCATGGATAGTTTCTCCAACCTCATTGTGTTATATTATTCTACTTAACAATGCAGAGTTTCTGTTGCTTGAATGCTTTTGTGCAATTGGACATTAGGCAGGTAAATAGGAACATAGAGAGACATAGGTACTGGGTGATGTTTGAAAACTCAGGAAATTCTCAGTTCCTCTTCCTCTAGCCTATGTAGCTTTTAATACCCATAATTCTCTGCTCTTAGGGGCAGTAATTCTCAGTCAATTTCACTCACATGCATGATGTTTTTACTGCCAAGTGTTTAAGTGACTGATCCAGTATTATAATATTGGGTTTTCTGATGACCATGAACATTACCTCTTCCTTAAGTAATAGATGTGGCTAAGTGCATGAAATCTATTCAATACTGACAGTGGATATATTTCATGTTAGAAAGCACCGTGTAAATTTCCTGACAAGGGAAATTTGAAGTAGCACTCAGTGGTGGAGCTCATGCTCAAATGTCAAGCATGGTATTATAAGAAGCAGAAATGTTCATGGCCAGTGTGTACCCAGCACCGGAGTCCCTCTGAGCCGCAAGCTCTCCAGATGATGGCTTTGTTAGCATGCGTGATGTCCTAGCTCCTACATTCCTTGAAGCGTATCTTTACTTATTTCTATCTGTTCATAGGTTTAGGCTTTGGATACTGAACTCAATATTGAACCACCCAGCTACACTGATGTTCTCCTTTCCAGAACTTAGGTATTATTAATGTCAAGGAGGGTGCAGACACAGCTTTAGAGTTATGAGAGGAGCTTCATGCTAATTAGAAGACTTAAAAATCATACACACTGACTCCTGCATTTTAGACATCACGACAATCATATTCCCTTGGGATTCGCTCGTACCATACATGCTTCCTTTGTCCATCTGTCTATGATTCTAGGTTAGATAAACTGCAGAATTACACAAACAAATGCATTGTTTTAGAGCCAAAGTTCTAAGTAAGTCATTTCTTCCTGTATTTGGGTTCTGAGAGGACAACAACATCAGCTTGTTTTCTGTTTCATGTTGTTTTTTCCTTATGCTGTTACTTTAGGATTTAAATCTATTTTGGTTTTCACTAACTGAGTTTACAGTAATTTACTAAATGCGATGCATTACAAGTCCAGTTAAAGGTAAAAATCTTAGAAGCTTTAAAAAATCTTAAACTGCATTTGTGTGTGAGTGTGTGTGTGTTTGTGTGTGTGTTGTGTGTGTACTTGTGCCATAGCATATAGACGGAGGCCAGAGACAATAGTCAGGTATTGGTTCTTTTTTCTACTCTGTAGATTCCAGGCTTGGAATCTACACGATCTACTGAGCCATGTTGATGTCTCCATTTCTTAGAAACATTGAAATATATATTTAAAGGTAGCAAGTAAGTCCAAGATGGAGATAAAAGAAGCAAAGCAGTCCCAAGATCAGGTGATATGTATCACATTCAGTTCTTTCAAGGATCAACAGGACAAAATGTAAAGCTGTAGACACTTCTGGTACCTAAAAATGTAAACCTGAAATCAATGACAGCTCACTAGACTGTTTTAGCTGAGGACAGATGCAGTCTGTGTGATGTGCAACACTTGGGACCAATGCTGACTTTCTGCAGCTACTTACAGAAAAAAAAAAAAAAAACTATGAACATATAGTCAAATAAAACTCAGGGCTATAACATGGGAGTCAGTGATGATGCCAAGGCAGACCATGGTCAGTATGTTTGGTGTGGAGTAAACACCAGCCAGCAAGGAAATCTGTAACATTGGCCTTGGAAAAGACTAAAACATCTATGTGTCCCTCTCAAGGAAAAGTTAGGTGATGGGCTAGAATACAAATGTACAAGTGGTGCAATCTTAGGTGGGGAGAGTGATATAGAGAAAGGAACCAAATCATGCTCCTTCCATGGAATTTATCCTTGCTTCCAAACATCCTGATCTTTGAGTGTAAGGCAAAGGGAACAGTCTTGTCTATCTGTCTGTCTGTCTGTCTGTCTGTCTCTCTCTATCTCTCTCTCTCTCTGTGTGTGTGTGTGTGTATATACATGTTTGTATGTGTATACATGTGTTTGTATGTGTGCATGTGTATTTATGTGTATGCATGTATATGTGTGCATGTGTATGCATGTGTGTGTAGTTGTTTCAGGATCCATAATGGGACAAGCAAATAACTAGCAGGTGATCATCCTGAGATGGCCTGCTTTGGGTTATTATATAATCTGTGACAGGTTCATTCTTGTTAAGCAAGGCTGTAAGGGATTCATTTAGGATAAAGATTCCTGCTATTAATATTATTTTCCTGTTATTATTAAACATATATAACAATTACTAAGTAATATTATACCCCTTTGGAGCAGATCTCTGAAGATACATGAAGATGTACTGTCTTGTAGTGGTGCTATATAGACAAATAGATGAATTTTTAAGTCTTAATAATGATTCTATAATAATTCCTAAAATTATATCAGTATTTATTAAGCTCTTTTGTAATGGGACTGCTACTAGGTCCTTTTCTAATAGTCAAAACTGCAATGGGAACAATACCAGTCTCCCAAGTGTCACCAGTTAATTGGTTTTAGATAGTAACCAGACTTTCTCCTACTCAGAGCACATTCCAAAAGGTTGTAAAACAATTAACCAAAGGTCATAAATAGGTAACTAACGATTTATTATAGGTGATAGGACAGAAGATAAAATATTGACTGGGTTTATCTCTATAAACTTTCACTAATAACTTAGTTATGATTTCGCACCTTCGGTGAGCCTGTGGAGCTGAGATAGGTGATGGATATTTAGCCAGATAATTACTCCTAATTATGCATGTAAACATTCTCTGTTGTAAACTTCTATTTCAATTTATGATTTGATTTTGTGTGAACTTGTGATGAACTTTGTAACGTGTGATCATGTTGTATTCTGAAAGATGTTTAAGTGCTGAGGACAAAGAGAAGAGTCAGAACTGAGCTGAGAAGAACTGAGATGAGAAAAATTGAGCTGTGAGAGGGAACTGAGCTGAAGAGAAGATTTTAGACAGAACACTATTTAGGCAGAACTGAACTCAAGAAGAAATTAGAAGTACAGGCATAGCTTTGAAAGAAAACATATTGAGAGTTAAGAGCATTGTAGTAACTTCAGAGCAGGAGGAGGGAAAAAGATTAGAAGGAGAATGCAGAGTATAGTAACTCAGAAACTATAAGTAACATAAAAAATTAGAGAGCAATGTGCAGAATGCAGAGGGAAAGAGATAAAAGAAGAAGCTTCAGAGAGCAGAAGGAGCAGGCAGGCTTCTCCTTACCATGGGACAGAACAGGTCCTTTCTTAATAAAAAGGCAGTCTTAGTCTTATTAAAAGGAACAAAGCTTTTTTCTTACAAACGTGGGTTTAATTCATTTAGCATTAAAAGGGTAGAAGCTTTTTCTTTCTCTATACAATAAAAATTGGAGCTCATTTTTCATCCAAAATGAGTGAGTTCTTTCTGCACAGGTGCTTGATCTTTTGCTCCATATGCATATGTATTTATGGATATGTATGTAAGTATGTAATTGTGAGAATGTATGCGTGTGTGTGTGTGTGTGTGTGTAAGTATGTAATTGTGAGAATGCATGCATGCAAGCTGGGCCTAACTGGTTTGAATGGAAATGTATAAATGAGCATGCATGAATCTGTATATGAACTTACAGGAGTTTATGCATATTTGCTTATGTAAAAGTTCTCCTTCTGCAAGTGTTATTCTCTTCTCCTGCTTCAATAGAAGTTTATTGTCCCAAACTTCCCTCTAGCCCTACAAGCAAGAGGCATCTGGACAAAAAGGAAAAGGCTCTTGCAATTAATCCTTTACTTAATCTCCTGTTGTTTTAGGTGCTAAGTGCCAGAGACTGCAGTCTCTGGCCTTGTAGGAACACAGAAGGCAGGTCAGCTACAATAGCATAGTAACTTAAAGTAAATTTTTTTTTTTATTACTATACAGCAACCCTAAATATCTCGTAAGACAAAGTTTTACCCTCTGCCAATGCTCTTCCCCCTCCACTGCCTCAAGAAGAACCAACAAGAAAAAAGAACTTAAAAATAGCACCACCAAAAAAATGAAAAACAGAAAAATAGAAGGAAAAAAAGAGGAGGAGGAGAAGGAGAAGGGGGAGGAAAAGGAGAAGAAGGAGGAAGAAGAGAGAGAGAAAAAAATCAATTCTCTCTTCTGATTGTCAAGACTGAATTTTCTAAATTCTGCCAGTGGCCATTTTTTCAAAAGAAAGCTGGGCACGTGCTTAGAGGAACAGATGTTCTAGAGTAGAACTCTGTACTTTTGTGATGGATAGAATAACTGTGTATCAGGGCTTGTTAGGAGCACATTCTTGAAGGTTCAATCTCTAATCTTCAATCTTGAAGAATGAGAAGGAAAGAGAGAGTGAGAACAGGAGGGAATTTTCTGAGTTCTTTGGGCAACAGTCTAACTCTCAGATACCTCCTTTTTTGTTAAACCAATGAACTTTATCAGGGTTATTTACAGGCATATGGGGATGAGTGCTTACCGGAGCCAAAGGGACCAAGAGATAGTTACCATCATAAAACTCTAAAGCAATATATGATATAGCTTATGAAAACTGGACATCCAAAGAACACTGCATACCAAAGGAATATCTACAGCTTAAAGACCTATAGATAAAGATAGGTTAAAGACCTATCTTGCTACCTGTTTGTGAAAGCCTCTTTTAAGTAGGCTAAGTGATCTGAGTTTCTTCATGGGAGCTAAGCAGAATGAATCCTGTCAATCTCAGGGATTTCCTGGAGCTATTTTAAAGTGTGTATTTCCTTTCTTAATTAGCTTCCCTTCAGAAAGTATTCCCATCCCAAGAAGACTGCATATTCTTCAGGCTTCTCTATTTTGTCTTTATTATGAAATACTTGTGGTGGCTCCCACACTTTAAATGTATTTACAAATGGTACCTATTTAACTCTTGTTATTGTCTGAAAAGCAAGTAACATTACTCCTATAGATGAGTTGTCATCTATATACTCAAATTATATATATCTATATATATCTATATACTCAAATTAGTTGTCAAATATATACTCCTATATATATAATTGTCAGAGTTAAATAATTTACTGAAGTTACAGACTTGGCAGATGGGCAAACCTAGATTTACACCTGGCCCCAGTCGGGCACCCAACACTGTGCTGAAGTGAGCAGTTAACAGAAACTGGATTGGAAGAAGTCTCACTGTAAAACCCAAAGAATATGACCAATTAGGGAGTCATGAAAGCCCCCAAATAAGAGTTGATCTTACTATTTGGAGAAATAAATATTTGAACAAGAGAAATAATAACATATTTGTCTTTAGCAAAAAAAAAAAAAAATTAAATACAATTTCCCACTTTGAGCATCTCCACTCTCTTGTCTGAGAGCCAAGCTGATGTAGTGACAATTTTGGAGCCTTGGTTTCTTTAGAAACACAGGAATATTATAAGAATGTGGTTTTGTTTTAATGCAAAGTGTGGGGCTATGGGGCTTCTTTGGACCGCCTGCAGCAGCTGACTATGATTTTCCTCATGCTTTAGCAGAGGCATGGTTTTGCCAGCTGCAGAGAATTTCTGCAATTGTATGACATTTGGGTTCTGGGAGCATTTTAGAAGGTATTTAAATACTAGGGCCCTGAAAGGCGGGGTGGATGGTTGTTGGCCATTTAGGGAGGTTGTTTACAATTTGTTAGTAGCTCTGGTCAAAGAAACACAAGAAGAGAAATTAAATTCGATTTTCCTAATTCCTCTTTCCCCTCTATTCTTGTTTTTCTCCTATCTAGTGTTAGGGGTGAAACCAGGGAATAAAGGGCAGGCAAAAGAAGAATCCATAAAGTAACAAAGCTCACCTATGGACTGCACTGCTAGATCTGAACACAGAGCTGAGTTCTGAGAACAAGAGTTGAATAAGAAGATTCTAATTCTAATTCTAATTCTAATTCTAATAACTCTCCACCAAATCCTCTCTTCAATTCTTCCACGGACTGACTCTCCAGCTAGACTGTACACACCAGCCTTCATTGCAATAGCCATGTCCCTGTGAGTTTGTGGCTAATCCACCAGCAGGTGTCTTCTCCATTCAACTTTCTCCTAAAACAGATATTGCTAGAACCCAGCTTGGACCACTCAGTGTGGTCCTGACCCAAGAATGAGAGGAACCTTGGGAGGCACTACCCTGTTTACCACAAACCTCTTGTCTTGAAACTTCTGGCTCAGAGATAAATTTTCATTTACTTCAAGGCTTTGAATTTTATGGCCTTCTTCTTGTCAGTTAGTTGTTCAGCTTCATCATAACTAAAATAAGGATTAAGTTGTTGGAAAAGCTTCCCAGGAGAAATGGACTCGAGTTGGACCTTGAAATACCCATTAAAGATTTATCAACTGGAAAATAAAGAGGCAAAGACAGAGCAGGAGACTACTTTTTATAACCATCTACTAGGGGCCCAGTGCTTTCCTGTCCATTAGAAAATAGAACAACAGAATTTGTCCTTAAGCGGCATAGTGCCTTATGACAAAATATAATTTCTCAGATTAAAAATACTCGAAATGCAAAATTTCAATAGCAGTATCTTTAACATCCATTTAAGTTACATAAGTAATTCCTTTACCCACATTTTGAGGGAATGCCTAGTGTATTTGCAGAAATACAAAGCTGTATGATACAAATCAGCTTTGGTATTGTGGCTCAACTGAAAAAGGCACAAGTGGTCACATAGCATATCAACTGTGTCATTAAGTGTGTGACATCGTATCAGCTATGTCATTACATATGTGACTTAGTAATTTGCTGTTTTTGAAGCAAGAGTTGAATAAGGAGAACGACAAAGAAGATGCAGGATTTGACGCCCTACCACAAGCAGAGAGAGCTGTTTTTAGACCTGGCATTAAAATACAGTATAAGACTGACTCCCAGAAATACAAGGAGCACAGCAAGTGGAGCCAAAAATCACCACTGCTTTATGCCAGAAAGCGTTCTTCTGAGCAGCCATTGAGTCAGGAGAAGGATGAGAAGAGCCACATCTTGGGGAGAAGACAAAGGTCCAAGTTGGCAGGGTTTGCGGTGGCTAGAATGAATAGAGTTCCAGGAAAAGGGTACGTGCAGGAAAATGGGTCTATAGAGGTGTGAATAGAGGTCACATTGGAGTCATAAATCATACACACAAAGAGCAAAATTCTACAAAACCTGAGGAAAATGGGTACGAGATGCTGGCTAACAGTCGTAGTTCACCGGGCAGGGAGGTGGTCAGCTCGTAACAAGAATGGTGTGAACAGAGCCCCAGAGAGGCCATGTCTAGTATTTAGCAAAAGCTTGCCCTGAAGCAAAGACAATGCTCTATATTCTCAGACATGGATTCAGAACAAGCTTCAGAGTTTCAGTTGATTCTCACAGAATTTCAGCACACTGGAGAACAAAGCCCAATGGGTTCCAGACAACAAAATCTAGTAATCAAGCAATAGGCAAACCACAGCCCCACTTCTAAGGGACAGCTAAGATGCAGATGAAGTTACCACAGAAAACAGAGTAAAAGAAAGCTTGTTCTGGAGCCAAATATGTGTGACCATGATCCCAAAACACTAAGTCAGGTCCCTCAAAACATGTTTTGAGATGGAAACAGTTTATGAAGTGTTTATACCTCCAGCACAAAAAGAGTCATGAAGCAAGGTACTTGTAAAACGCATTGTTGTAACCTTAGGTAGGCTGTTTCAGTAATGTACTGAGGTCTCTGCCACAGGCTTCAATGCTCTCTGATAGGGAGAAGTTGAAAATGTCTTAGTACATTCCATCTGATAGTGAGAAGGATGCTAGGTCAGACATAGGTGGATGATGAGCTGCTATGAAGAAGTCTCAAGACAGCCCAGGATAATTTGCCACAGAACCTGCAATATTCCAGCTTTCCAAAATCAAGGAACGCCAATCAATCCATCAGCCTCGTGGAAACCTTAGAAAAGGTGTGGTTTTATTTCCCCTGGGAACTACAGTTCATAATGGAACAGCACAGTGCATTAATCATTTGGAAGGAAAATGTCAGAGCCACAAAAGGAGAGTTAATAAAGCTAGCATATAAAAATTTCATATTTATAATAAGTTCACTAAAGGATTTATGGTAAAACACAAACACTGTGAGGTAAGATGTAAAATACATTTAAAAGAATCTAACAGAATTTGTAGATATAGAAAAAAAATAAAAATTTTAAGTAAAATTATTTCAACACAATACAGAGACTATCATCATTACAAATGAAGGGGACAGAGAAGTCGAAAACAAAGCCTTAGAATCTACCTGATCTAACTCTGGAGAGAATAAAAAGAAAAAAAAATGACAAGATTTTCAGTGGCCCTGAAGGACAATATTAAGTATGAAAATATTTAATTTCAGATCAAAGCAAAAATAAAAATATTATATCTGAGAGTATCCAAACTTGGTTAACAGCTACAGATATGTGGAGTTCTCCAAACCTCATGCGCATTGAGGAGGCACTGAAAACCATACATGCCACAATAAAACTGTTTTTGAAAAAATGAATGGGAGGAAATCAGAACAGCAGGTTGCTGGGGATGAAGGGGAACCATACAGGCAAAAGTGCTAACAGCCATCTCCACACAGGAGACAATGGAGCACGCCTCTAAATGTAGAGCAAAACAAATACACAAACAACCCAAAACGCAACTCCCAACCAACAACGGCATAACCAGCAAAACAGTTATAACCTCAAAAACAAAGTATTGAGTTTGATGGTCCGTGCTACAATCCTGGGAGTCTGAGGCAGGAAGAGTCTGGGAGTTTCAGGTGAGCCTCAGCTGCTGAAGAAGATCCTGCCTCTAAAAAAAAAAAATATGCTTTCACCTTTTAATCTTTTTTTTTTTTTGTATTTTTTAAAATATGGAATGTAACACCAACTCAACACACGGTTATTAATTTTATAACATGACAATAAAATGTGTGACAAAGCAAACATGTCAGAGGAAACCGACATTGCTCTGTACGTCGACTCTGTTTCACAGTGAGCAGCCTACAGTTACATGAAAGTAGAATTTAATAGAACATGTATATTGCAGTTAGTCCAAAACAAATGAAGTCAGAATCTATTTAATAATCCGACACAAGGAAATATTTAAAATCTATAACACCGAAGAGTACAAGACAAGGGGAAGAAGATACAGGTGATCCAGAGGGGGACATGAACTGGCGTCGTTGGGATACTCAGTGAATACAAATGGATAAGAGCTCATTGAAAAGCAGACATTGTCAGTCTCTCCAAGGGAACAAAGCTCAAGTGTAGGCTGTGGGAAATGGGCTTGAAATAAAGATGCAGAAAGGCTAAGAGAAAAGCATCATAAATACTCACCACACAAATACATATGAAGTGGAAGGCAGGGCGACTATCAGGCTCATTCAAATAGACTCTCAGACAAGCCCACTGATGGATAGGAGTCAGAGGAATATCCCCTTTCCAACTTTGTGCACCTGAACATAGAGCTTCAAATGTCTACACAGAAGTAAATAGAGCCTAGGGGGCAGGGAAGTGCGTTTCAGTAGTCAGAGATGTAAAGTCATTCTGTTATTAAGGAGAGAAAGTGAACAGATGCCTAGAACAAAATATCAATCAACTCAAATGCACAAAGGCAGAAACTTGTGTTCTCAAAATGCATCTAGAATCCAGACTTGGGTAAGCCACCTATTCAGTGGTAAAATGAGTCTTAATCGTGAATGTGGGGTTGTGGGGTTAGACTACGTCACCCTTGCTTTCTGATGACAGCAGGAAATCAGAAACTGAAGTATATCTTGAAAATCCAAAACATTCAGACATAAATCACACATTTCCAAGTGTGGATTTCTGGACTAAAGAAGCAACAAAAGAGAGAAATCATAAAATACTTTTGAGTCTAAAACTTTAAGGGAAGGAAAGATATAAAACTGTATGGTGCAGCTGACCTAGGGTGTGGAGGGAAGCCTGAAGCTTCACAGAATATCAGAAAACTCTGGGGTGATGCTTGGGTGGTTAGCTAGAAACAAACGTGTCAGAAGAGCACATTTACGTGCACAATGTTACCCTTCATGGAAGGAAGGGGAATGACAATCACAAGAAACCAATGCAGATGAGCAGAGTGATGCCACTAAACGGAAATGTGTTAATTCAATAAAAAGTGTACAGCAGTTTAAAATGGAAGTGGTGAAGACTGGCAGAGACTGCATCACACATTAGAGTGCCTACTGTGTTAAGTGGAATATTAATTACTTTACGCTAATACACTTGACAGCTTAGGTTGAATAGAAATTGTCTTAAATAAATTATAAAAGCTGATCTCATGCCTACACCTTTACTGGCTGCCTGGCCAATGTCTGCCTCCAGCACAAGATCTAACTCCCCAAGATGGTCCTTATTAACATATCTGGGGCTTGGCCCAAGTATGCAGAGCTGGAGGAGAACAGCAGCTGACACTAGCCACAGAACAGACACCAGGAAAAGCCTTACTGGAGAACATTGTCCTCTCCAATCCAGAAGTTCAGCAGTGGGTACAACGGTAGTATCCACCATTGAAAAAGCAGCAGAGGCTCCTCTGAACAGGCTGCCGCTGGAAATCTGCTTGCTATCTGCAGTCTTGGGCTTTGTTATTCATGAGCATGAGTGGTTGGCCGTAGATGTGGCCTTAGGGCTTATTCAATGAGTGACTAAAGAAAAACAAGGAAAAACCCTAATAGCAGGAGAAAGAGGAAGGTTGAAAAGTCTTCACTGTTAGGGTCCAAGAATCACTGAAGGACAACCCCAGACTCAAATAGTATGAGCAAAGAGCATTTATTCTGCAGAAATTACCAGTATGCAGGGGGTCCACCATTCATCTAAATGGTATAAACTCAAGGGGCTTGTAGCCCCCTTTTTATGCAGGGCTAGAAGAATTTCCCAGAAGGGTTAGGTAACCTCTAATATGATTGGTAGTGGCCAAAGCAGTGACATTAGTACAATTTTGATTGGCTGCTATGTTAGTTTCATTATAATTGGTGAGACTGTAAAGAATTTTGGAAACTAGCTCTGTCCTGGCCTTCGTATCTCCTTCTGCTAGGTGTCCCAGGAGCTGATTCAGCTCCAGACTTATCCTCCCTAAGTCAGGACTGTCATTGACTAAAGGCACGTTGTCAGTGGCTCCTTCTGGGGAGCCCAATATGCTTCCCCAGGAGTTGAAAATTTTCATTCCCAAGGTTTTCAGACCTCTCACACATCCATTAAAGACAATGCCACATCCAGACAGTTTCACTCAGGACTCCTAGGAAGTGTTGGCGAAGAGACTATTACTGACTGATCCCTTGTAAGACATAGGAATATTTCCCATTATTTACGAGGAAAATGTGTTGAAGGTCACCAGCCACTGTTCCTCACCATTCCAGTGGCTCTCCCGTGAAGTAACTGGAAGTCTTAGGAACTGCTGCTAGAGAAATGCAAATCCAGGCTGGAAAGTAGTGTGCTGTTGCTTATGAAGTTAAACATATACACTATATAGTTGGCCAGAAAAAAAAAAAAGGAGAGAGAGAATGAATGTACACAAAATGCTTAGGTATTATCCTCCCTAGTTTTATGTCAACTTGACATAAGCTAGAGTTACCTTGAAAGGAGGCAACCTCAACTGGAAAAAAAAAAAATGCTTCCATAAGATCCAGCTGTAGGGCATTTTCTTAATTAGTGATTGATGAAGAAGGGCCCAGCCCATGATGGGTGGTGCTATCCCTGGGCTGGTGGTCCTGGGTGCTTTAAGAAAGCAGACTAAGCAAGCCAGTAAAAAAACACCCTTTCATGGCCTTTGTATCAGCTCTTGCCTCCATGTTCCTGCCTTGTTTGAGTTCCCGTCCTCCTCCCTCCGATGATGAACAGTGCTATGGAAGGTTAAGTCAAGTAAACCCTTTCCCCTTCAAGTTGCTTTTGATCCTGGGGTTTCATCGTAGTAATAGTAACCCTAACTAAGACAGCCACTAACACGAATAGCAGCTTTACTCATAATAGCTTAAAACGGAAACAACTCGGAGAGCCACGGGTAAACACTGGAGCCACGGGTAAACACTGGAGCCACGGGTAAACACTGGAGCCACGGGTAAACACTGGAGCCACGGGTAAACACTGGAGCCACGGGTAAACACTGGAGCCACGGGTAAACACTGGAGCCACGCTGATGGAGTCTCAAAACAACAGAAGTTTTACAAGTATTATGTCAACTTAATCACATTAAATTCTAGCAAAGGCAACGCTAACCTAGAGGGACAGGACTTGTGCAGATTGGATTGGGGAGAGTGGTTATGAAGGGAAGTGGTGAGATGAAGGGTGAGGCAAAGATTTGGTTGTGGCTGCATGGCTGGTGTACACAAAGCCCACTATTGTTAAAATGTAAAATTAGGTTTTATTGTAAGCAGGGGTTTATCTGTCTTGTCTGGATTATCTGGGGGCTTTTTCTCTCCGGTACTTTTTGGAATAAGGTCTACTTGGAAGACTTTGAGTAATCAGAAGTGTTGTTGAGCCAGCCAACGTTGCAGAGCTGTGACAGGCAGAGCTACCGCCGCTGTCTCACTACCAGAGATTCTGAAACCTAGCTATTCTTACCAATAAACTCACTTTACTGTAGTCTGTGAGTTGGGGGTCTGACTGGGAAGTCTGGTTCTGAAGAAGTTTCTCCAGCTGTTCACACCCAGCTGACAGCTTAGCTGCTCAGGCTTGGGCTCAGGGAGCCAGACAGAAAGAGCAGGCCCTTGTCTAGAGTCAGGAAGGTCCTTTACAAGCTCCACCCCTGAAATGGGAGAAACCACTGCTGTGTCATGGGGGTGTGGCCTAGCCTTGTGTGGACTTCTGTAGTAATTACATCATAGGCTTTGTGGAGATACCTTTTAAATGAATTTTTTGAGTTTATTTAGCATAAAAAATCATGCCACATCTTTTATCCAGAAACTCCGCTGCTAGAACGTTTTGTTTTTCTGTTTCTCTTCACCCTTTTCCAGCACACACCTCCCTCTTTGTAAGGTGCTCTTCCTCAGCCCCAGCTTCTTCTATACATTTTATTCTTGCCATAGCATTTTCCTCTGCACCACTCTGGTTCTGAAGGCCCACACCCCAACTCCTGCTTCTTCATTCTGAGGGCTCCACTCTCATCTCAAAAGCTGGCCTAGTTCTGTCTCCACCTCATTTCCAAATCCGAGATGCTGAGCCCTTCCCTTAAGAGACCTAAAAGTGACAGAATCCTGAGACAGACCAGCTGTTACAATGAATTTAACTCCCAAAAGAAAATTATTTGGTATTTGATAGATACAGGCAGATTAAAAATAGAGAAGATGACTCTGTGGGAAAGAGCACGTGGTAGTTTGAATATGCTTAGAGCATGGGAAGTGGTGCAATTAGGACATGTGGTCTTACTGGAGTAGGTATAGCCTTGTTAGAGGAAGTGTATCACTCTGGAGGTGGGGCTTTGAGGTGATATATATATATTTATGTACACACACACACACACACACACACACACACACACACACACATCTGTTCAGTGTGAAAAAGACCCTCCTCCTGTGGAAGATAGTCTGAAGGGGGCTGTTCTGATGCTAAGGTCTTATTCTCCAATTGGTTCTTGATTTGTCAGTAAAAAAAAATCCATGGGCTAATTATGCTGAATGAAAGGTACTGGAGGGAATTCTGGGTCCAGGAGGAAAAGGCAGACATGAGGAAGGAGAGAGGAGTTTCTGCCATGCTTTGGAGGGAGAAGAGCACAGCAATCATGTGAGGTCTTGGGTAGAGCTGGAGACTGTGGCCACTACTATAGGTGGATGGCCAAGGATGTTTAACAGGGGTTAGGTGGGACTAGCTACTAAGTTTAAGGCAGGTGGGGAGACGAAGATAATAAATTGGTAAGGCCACAATTTTCCAGACAGAAGATAGTAAAGCCCAGAAATTGTGCCAAGAAGGCAAGTTACAAAATGAAAAAAATTGTATGTGTGTTTTTTATCCACGGATTCAAGCAAATCTGAGAGGGAACTGGTAGCCCTGCCACCTCCCAGAGCTAAAGGAGGATAGAGCAAGAGTGAATGTGGGTGAGGGCTGTCAGCTTTGCTTGTCTGGAGTTAAAGGTGGTTGCCTAAAACTTCCTCCAACAACAGTTCCCTTCTGCTGCCTATAGAACTCTCAGCTCCTCAAGTACCGTGCCTCTAGTAGCATGCCTGCCTGCATGCTGCCATGCTTTTGATCATGATGAGAATGGACTGAACCTCCAAAACTATGTGCCAGCCACAATTAAATGCTCGCCTTTACAAGAATTGCCTTGGTCATGGTATCTCTTTATAGCAATAAAACCCAACTAATACAGAGCATTTGCTATGCAAGCAGAAGGACCTGAGTTCAAATCCTTATCCCCTACTTTAAAACTACTTATGCCCATGATCCCAGGAATGAGGAGCTGATGCAAGTTCATTCCAGAAGCTTGCTGAGATGGATTCTGGTTTAGTGGGAGACCCTGTTTCAAAGGAATAGGGCAGAGAATAATAGAGGAAGGCAGCTGGTGTGCTCCCCTGAATGCATGTGTGCTCACACAGTCATGTGTATGCAACCACACAGAGTTCGCAAGCAATAAAGACAGAATATGAATAAGGAGACAGAAAGTTGAGGTGGTAAGGCATCCCCATCTTGACTGCAAGGGTCTAAGACTGTAACTCTTGACGAAGTTCTCAGCACTACCAATATACACTCCTTTTAGGGAAGTTAAGTAAAAAACAAAAAACAAAACAAAAAACCCAACTCATCAACAGTCCAATACAAGTATGTTTATTACATTTGTTAAACTTCTATAACACTGAGTCTATGACTCAGGAGAAGCCACCAGCTATTCTTAAACACAGTCTGTGGTGCCAGCAATGCTAGCTTATTAACCAGATGGAACATTGTGATCCTAAAGCCTTGTGTTGCCTTTAAATGTTCCTGTGAGACCCAGAGAGACAATGTGGAGAGGTTCTTGGGAATGTTTTTGGACACTTATTTCACTGAGGGGGAGAATCAGCATAGAAGTGTGCCTGTATGGTGGCTTATTTTAACTCACCGCTCCTGTGTTCTGAAGGACACTGGCAACAACAGAAATGTTTAAAGCAAGGATGTTATCAGCCCTCCTGATGCTGTGGTTAAAATACCCTGCTAATAGCAACTTAGGAAAGAGAAGTTTGGTTTGGCTTCTCAGTTTGAGAGTACAGTGGACACTGTAGCAACAGGAGCTTCAGACAGCTGATCACAGTCATCCAGAGTCAAGAAGCAGACAGTAATGAGGCCCTGAGTCCAGGTTGCCTTATCTTGTTTGACACTCCAGGATCCAGCCCTAGGAAATAGTCCCTCGAAGTGGACTTCCATGAGGTGGGTCTTCCTATCTCAACTAACCCTATTAGGTTAGTCTCTCAAAGTTATGCTCTGAGGTTAAGCTAATTGTAGATAATACCTGATAGGTACCAGGAGGTTTGTCTCCCAGATCTCCTGTCATGTTGACCATTAACCCTAACCATCATAGGCAGTAATTGTTTCTATCCCTACATGGTCACACTTGTTACAAGAGCTAATGTTCAAGGGAAACAATCACTCCATCTATCTGTCTTCAGATAGCAAACTGTCTGAGTAACCCAGTTTGAGTGATAGCATGTGTGGTAGAAAGACAACTTTGTTCCCACTGAGCCCCATTAAAAACCTTCCTGAGTCTCTATAAATGAGAAGTGTTAGCATGAACCTGCAATTCTCCATTTGTGCTGTGATAGCTAGGCCAGAAACTCAGCTGTTTCTCAGGACATTAAAAATACATTATCCTGGTATCCCTGCTTCTAGCAACTACTTATTTTTCTTTGTCCTGATTTGATCATTTCTTTCTTTCTTTAATTCTGTTGCCTTACAACATGCTTTTACCAATCTTTTTTTTTTTTAAGAACAAAATATGGGATAAAAAAATGTAACAATTTGACACTTTCAACAGAATCCAAAAATCATAAAAATAAGTAGTGAAATAATGTGATTCCTGGGGTGGCTTTACTTGCACCCCAGGCTTTCTTCTTTATACTTTCTACTTTATACAAGGCAGGGGTTCAGAGACAAAGGTTTGAGTTTTGGCATTGGTTTAACAGCTAATATTACAAGGAAGAAGAATGTTCTCGAGACTTAGGGAACAAGGATGCCTGAGGGAAGATGAGTGCTGGAATGAGAGGAAGTCCACTTCAGAGGGTCACTCCCAGAACCACTTCAAGATAGAATAATGAGTCATTGCCAAAACTGATGAAGTGATGAATGACGAATTATGTGGAATCACGTATTAGAGGCACAAATGTTTGTTATAGGCTGTTTACAACCAGATGTGAAGATGTGACACCATAACAGACTTATAGCACTTGGCTGTTTCAGAAGAGTCTGTTTCCTTTTCTAGGAATTTCCATGTAGGTATGAAGTGGACGCATGCCGGCAAAGTAGGACAAGCTATATCAGTTCATTCTTGGCTTCATATTTCAAAACATAGCCTTATTACTATCTTAGGACAGAAAGAAAAATTCCCAAAGCAACTTCTCACCAAAGGTTTGGGGTCTCTCTAGCCCTCCTGAAGCAGAGAGGGCCTTCTTCACTGCCTAACTCATCTCAAGATCCTCAACAAACATTTCTACCATTCAAACCGTCAAGATTATGAAGGTGAAGCTCCTCAATGTTCCTGTCCTGATTTCTCCTCCATACAGTTTCTCAGTCTGTAGTTCATTTGTTCTTCCCAGTTCATCTAAGCTCCTGACCAGCTAGCTGTCTATGGAGGGGGCTGTCAGTCATTTAATTCTACAGTTTTATTGCAAGATGGGACCAGGGCTGTGTCAGCACAGCATTCAGATTTATTGCAATGCCAAAATAGATTCACTATTGTCCATTAGATTATAAGGGCTAGGAGTCCAATCCATGGCACTGGTACTTGCTTGTCCTGCTCACATCCTGCTCTTTTGTCTCCAGTGGCTCAGCTTCCATTCACCAATTTCTATTCAGGCTTTTCCATAGTGGCCTGGGATCAACATGAATGTAGGAACAACAGCATTGCATAGACATATACACCAGCCACGACCAAGCCGTAAGGTCAACCAGGACCACTTAATGATTATATATCAGACACTCACTTGTTCCAATAATCATGAAGCCTACCCAACTCATTACTGAATGTCATGTAGTTAACACTACTCACTATTCATTCTGGAATGTAGTCTTTAAATCATAATCTTTTTAGTGTCATAGAATAGCAGCTACCTGAACAGACAATAATTTTTCAGTTCCTCATCTGTGTGTGTTTCTGTGTGTGTTTGTGTGTGTGTGTGTGTTTTGTACACAGGTGAATTCTCTCCTTCCATCATGTGTGTCCTGGGGATTGAACTCATATCATCAGAAGCTCAAGTTTCACTACCTGCTGAGCCATCTTGCAGACAGGAAGGTATAAGCCTTTTACTGCTTTTGATCTTCACTGCTTAATTTCTCTCCAGAAGGACTACAATGATTATAATGTTTTCAGTAATTGCTAACTTTAACAAATGTCGTTTCAAATATTTTTTAATTTAATAGAATAATATTATTGTGCAAGTTGAAAGGAATTCCATCTTGCCCTCTTTGTATCAGCATCTGCTCTGCAGCATTTAGGACGTAAATAATGATTCTAAGAAGCCTTGGAGTACCCTAAAGACCCTCTCCTTAGACAATAGCTGTCAGATTCTGATTTGGGGACACAACTTCTCCAAATAAGGATTTGACCACATATTTTCTAATTAAGCTAACATACTTAACTTGGATGGCTTTATAATTGGAAAGGTTAGAAAATCATCAGTGGAGATAACGTGGTAGCAATGAAATCACTGTGCAATTAATATTCTTATCTGTTTTAATTTTGGGTAATAGCACTTCTGCTACTCAAAATAACATCTTCAGGGAAAGCATATTGAATTCAATCTGTGCTGTGAACTCTTTTCAGTTATGGAAGGTACAGTATGTATGTATAAATGAATGTACAGACTGCTGAGGATTTATTTTGGCTCTACGGCAGCCTTGGAAATAGAACCAGGTTTTATATAGCATCTTTTAGAATTAGGGTGGCCCTAAATCCTTTATGGAAAAGTAACATATCTAAAAAGCTCCCATACTCACAGCTAAAACACACATAAAACATTCAGCCAATAAACCACTTAATTTTCTATACAATGTCACATAGCTGAATCTGAGGCTTGCTTGCAAAACTGCATGGTGTAGTGGTTAATTTTGATTAAGAACTGACTCGGGATTAGTGAGGCACAACCTTGGTTGCATCTGTGAGAACATATCCAGGGAAGATCAACTGAGGAATAAGTTTGCCCTGAGCATAGGTGGCAGCATTCCATGGGATGGGATCCCAGACTGACTGAAAAGGGGAAAAGGAGAAAGCCAGCTGAATGTCATCATTGCCCTTTCTCAGTTTCCTGTCTGTTGGGTTGTGAGCAAGCAGCCACATTCTCTGGCTGGCAGAGCTGAGAGCTGCCTCTGTCTCCATGCCTTTCTTTCTGGATGGACTGTATACCCTTAAACTGCAAGCCAAACAAACTCTTCCTCCACTAAGTTGCTTTCTGTTGGGCAATTGATCATAACAATGAAAAAGTGATTTATTCACATGACTTCTTTTACTTTGTGAATGTATGTTTTTCAGTCTCCAATGCCTTGTAAAACTAGAAAGGCTATCAAGGATGTTGCATTGACCTCCTTAGACAGAAAATAGGAATATCTTTCTTGCAAAGCAGTCAAGGACCACCATGGTACTGGCAAACTCAAGATAGTGTCCTGATTTGTGAGAACTGCTTCATCTCAAAAAAAAAAAAAAAAGAAAAAGGACTCTGATTTAGTGAAGAAGGATGAACTCTATCGAGAAGTAATTGAAACACTAAACATTGGTGATGGTTTTTTAAGCTGCTCACCAAGAGCATCATCAGGCCCTTCAGCTTCCTGGTGAGTAGATGTCTGTAAGTGAGGCTTTCTTCCATATTCCAGAGTAGGTTTAACAAGAGTGTCTACCAAGGGGCTCCAGTGTCTGAGTCACACTCTGGACCAATGTTGCTACATTAACAACAGGGTCTTACATCTGCATGGACACCATATTTCTCAAACCACTTATCCATACATCATCATCTCACCCACTAGCTATCAATCCTTCCAAATGTACCTCCAAAATACCTCAGCTACTTCCAGTCCCTTTGAAACCATTGCTATTCTTTTCTAGAAAATTCCATTTGTTAGCAGAGAAGCCTGACATACTGCGTTCACCATAATGTTACAGTCTGTTCTCCTAGAATGACTTTAGAAAGCATGGTAACAGATTGCTCATTGAACCTCTGGTCAAATCTTTTATTGTTTTCTAGAGTGCTTGAAATAAACTTTTTTATAGCACAAAGGCTGTGCATGATCTGGCTCCTTCTGTCTCCTCTGCCTTTCTGTCCCTCTTGCTCATGACTGTGCCAGCCTCTTTTAAGCTCCTTGGACAAAACCTGAGGCTTTGCCTTCCCTGGAGATCCTTGCACCTGCTGCAGACTCTTCCCAAACACCTGTTCATGTGGCTAAATTCTTGGAACACCCTTCAGGCTTCAGTTCAAATATTCCAACCTTCAAGAATCCTTCCTCTTAAGTGAGGCTTCATGGACAATGTGAGACACAGAATAGCTACAGCTAAGACAGCATAGAGCCCGGGGAGAGCGTCATTCTTCCAAGTTCTTATTCACCTCACTTTCCCATAGTTTGTGTCAACTTATCCTTCATAGATGTTTCTCCAGTCATGACTTTGGAACATTATTAATCATACAGGCAATGTCTCCTAGTTATGCTTGTTCATGTTGTTTTGAATCTGAAAATTAGGGAGAACATTGAAAATTTTTAATGGTTTCCAAATGATTAATACTGGCCCTGGCACAAGGATTCTGACCCCTGTCTCCACCCTCTCCCAGAAACCACACTGGTGTGTGGATAGCAGGATTCACAATGCACACTTTAGTTCTTCAACAAAATCTACACAGAAACTATCCCTTGCAGTGTTCTTGTCTGGAGGGATCTCAGAGATTTCTACCTAAAACAGATTAGGGAAATGTATCCTCATGAGTTAGTTGGTATAAAGTAAAAGTGTATTTTAGGCTCAGTTTCTGCCAGTGAGCAATATGTCCACCAGACAAGCATATCAGAACTAACAAGTTATTTCTTCTTGGACCATTTTTCCAATCTCATCATTCTGTGATGTGAATGTAATTTCTGCATCTGTTTGTTATTCAATGTCACCCATGGAACCCAGAGCCTCCTACTGTCTCCTGGCTTCTCTGAACTATTTATCTAGGTCTTGAGCATACCAACCACATATGGCATGTGTCACCTTGCACAGGAAAGCACCAAGAGGGTAGCAGACAAGAAATAAACATCCATTTCCATAACTGTTACAAAATAGCAGGCATTTGACTTTCAGAGGGCACGGACTCCACTTTGCAATGATTGAATTGCAAAATAGAAAGGAATTTTAAAGACTATTTAGCACAGAGACCTCAAAGATCCATTAAACCTCCTTGTCTGCCTCCCCACCAAGCCTCATCTAGCCTCTGTCTTACCATATGCAACCATATTTTGCTTTTTGTAAGGTCAACATGTAAATATGTAGAGAGACTTATGTGTTTGAAATATAAATGAAATATATGGATTAGCATGTACCTGTTTATTATTAAACATGCAGTGAACTGACTGGTAAGTGATTGTCTAATTGTATGGCTAGCAATGTAATTTATTCAGACTGTATTTTTGTACAGAGCAGCTCACACTAACCTATGCCTCTGCATCCTCTTTAATGCCTAAAACTGTGCCTAAAAATTTCATCTGTCTTAAAGAAAATAAAATATTCTCCATGCTGTTTTATGGCATTAGTTTCTCTCCTGCTATTCTGTATTTATTATTTTTAAATATCTGACATGTTTACTACTTAAATATGAGTTTTGGTATCCCAGTTCCTTTTATTTTTCTCTTAATAGTCATCTAGGGAAACCTGTTTGTCACTCCAGTTTGCAGTCCCATCATCTGTTCTGTATTTCATGATTTTTGTAGTTGACCTAAAGTTATCTATGTGGAAAAAATTTTTTAAAAAAAGGAGGTTTCACTGATTAAAAAAAAAAGAATATTTGATTAGAAAGAAAATAAAACTAAAATATTTGGTTATTTTATTAGAAAGTAGTGTAGTTTTCATTTAGATGATCTGACCTTTTGAAAAGCCAAGGGGAGAGCACAAGGTTCACCTTGGGAACAGTACAGTTGGTAGTCAGTGCCTGAGATGTCCTAAAGTCTGCTGTAGTGCAGATGGAGGAGACCACAGAGGTCTCTGACACTGTTTAAGATTCATGCTACAGTATGTAATCTACTAGCATGACTGTTGATCCTCACTCATCTGGAAGTATTAGAAACCTCTTGTTGACCTCTGGTTTACCAGCAGTGGGCAAAGTTGTTGGAAAATTCCCCTACATAGAGATTTGATGAGTTTATTAGGTAAATCTCTTTCCTCCATTGTAAAAATGTTAAAGTATCTTCAATATTGATAATTACAGATACAAGAATAATCTGTAGAAAAGCTTACTATCTTAGCTGCATCACAAACTGAGAAGTACCTTTGTGCCACCTAGCCATGCCAGCTTCTTTCGTTGGGCTCTTAGTATTTCAAATGCATAATGCCTAGCCAGTAGCTCCAGGAAAACCACCCAGGGAATCAAAAACTCCATGCATATATGTACTTACGATGCATTTTTATGTGTCTTTTCTCCAGTACTTAGTAATCACAGATTCTCTAATTATATAATATCAATATCTCCAGTTAGGTAGGATACGCTACAGAATCTCAGGTGTACTTCGGTATCCAGAGTGTGTTAGGTTGAAGATACTCAGGAAAGCAAGAAGGAAAATACAAACCAAGACCCATTACCTACAGTCTTTGTCTGAGTAAATGGAGACCACCTTAAGTCTACTGATGGCTTGCCATCTTGGCATGTTGCGATAACAATAATGTGTCCTATTGTTAGTAAATGATTAAGAAACTAAATGGGGTTATTCTGGCATGGCTTGTTCTCAGGGAACCCAAGCTAGCTGCTAATGACTGTTTTCTTTTTTAAATCGTTCCAAAGCCATCTGTTTAATAATCAAGCCTTGAATTTTGCCCAAGAAGACTCTGAATGCTGGTAAAGTGGAAAGATTCCAGAGGAAAGATCAGGAGTCTAGGGTTCTAGCCTCACTTTGTCATTAACCAACTGATGTCGGTCAGGCAAACACTCGACTCCAGAGTATCCTGTTTCATCTGGAACATGAGTGCATCAGAAGACATGTTGTCTCCTGTACCACCCAGCTATGAAGCCAAATGTCCTACATTGTACTTGTCTACAGTTCTTGGAGACTACCCTTTTCTCTAATTTGAATGAAAATTGGGACTTTAATTGCTCATTAGTCTTTGTGTATTTCTGTGCATTCTAGCTCCTGTTCTCTGACTAATTAGCTAGTTGAGCAAGTTGTCTCAGTTCTGTGTGCACCATACTTGCAAACTGAAGAGATTTCTGTCACACCGTGTCTCCGTTCTTTAATGTGAGCCTGTGTGCTGGGGCAGTACTTAATCATCTGCTTGTGATGACATCTCATAGACTCTCAGAGAAACCAAACATTTCTGTTCTTTCTTCCCTGACCACAGAAGCACAGACTTTGCACTCCAGCTTGTGCAGAAGACTTGGATATTTTTAACCTATTTGTTGAATAGTATTTAGAGTGACAAGCTGCTTTTGTCCTTGCCTTGGACTTGAGTCATCTTTAATTTCTGTGTCACAAGGAATTGTTGAAGAACCCTCCCTCTTTCTTCCCATTAAACTGCAGAATCCACTGCATGGCCCATTTGTACAGACTGAGGCAAAAGCTCTTCCCAGAGAATGCCACTGATGCCCTGAACTTCCGTGTCTTTGTTTCCCAGGTAATGGCTGCTTTGGGTTAGAGAGCTATTTTGTTCTGGCCCAGTGGCATTGTGTGACTCAGAATAATGATTCCCACAGGAAGGTCTGATTTTTATCCTTTGACTAAAAACTATAAATAGAGCCTTCAACTCACTCTGGACTCTCAGCTCTCATCCACTGAAACAACCTGGGCACTTGGCATGGTTGCCTGTAGCTTGAAAAGAAGCACTGCATTCTTCAGTTTAAAATAAAGAACAACAGCTCCAATGGTTGGAGCCCGGATCTGCTTCCCCTGCAACTGCTGCCATGCAGGTGAACTATGCAGCTGGAGGTGGCTGTCCTTTCAGACTCATTAAAGCCCAACTCATTTCAAAGGTGACCATAATGAGGTATAACCAGGAAGAGCATAGTTCTGACTAATTGCCGACTCTTAAGTACATCTTTCTAATAATAAACATGGATGGAACTTTCCTGCTTAATTGCATTTGGGGTGGGCAGAGTATCCTTTATTATTCTCACTGCAACAGTGATGAGGTTGAGGCTTAGTGCTTTGTCTGAAGTTACAGAACTGTTGAAAAGGACTAGATAGAACTCGAACCTAAGATTTATGTTATATCACCCTTTTCTTCTATTTGTGACAACCACTTCCATCCACTCTGTGACCCAGTATCTATCATCTTCATGACTCTTGCCTAAGGTTTACATGTATTTAAATTGGTCTTCTCTTTGATTATCTCCTGTAGGTAAAATCTGGGCCACATCACTAAGGCTCCCTACTTACCTCTTTGTAACCACCACATGATGTTTATGTAGTTGCTAAATTATCTCCCCTTTGAACACTTAGGGCTATGGAGACGGTTCTGTGGTAAAAGTGCTTGTCACATATGTGTGAGTACTGGGGTTTGGGACCACAGAACCCACATTAATGCTGGGTAGGCATGACAGACACCTGTAATTTCAGTGCTCAGAGGGTATCCACAGAGAATTCCTGGAATAAACTGCCTGGCATAGGAAGCTCTGGCTTCAACTGAGAGGCCCTGTCTCAATGAATACAGTAGAGAGCCATAGAGGAACATACCTAATGTTAGGCGCTTGGGCTTCTACACATGTGCACACATACCCATAAATAACACACACACACACACACACACACACACACACACACACACACACACACACACACACTCGAGCACAGAGCTAGATACACAGTAGGTTGAGGTTTTGGTTCAGGAAAATAAGCTTACATCCCATAAATAAAGGACTATACCAACTTAGAGTTGATAAATGGGACATGTCCAGCACTGAGCCTAATTTAGAGGCTCTTTGTGGTCATGTAGGTGGCTGTCTGTAAGCAGCTCCAATTAGCTAACAATAGACTCCCCACACTTCAGCAGCAGACAGAGAAACAAGGAGGCATTGCACTGAATTAAGCCCTTTGAGACACTGGTTGATACAATTCTGCTTTTCAATATTTCATCAACTAGGATTTCCCAGTGTCTCTCAAGCCTCTCAACTGTATCCATCACAGGAGTGTAGGCCAGGAAATAAAATCAAGTCCCAGTAATTGCTTTGACTGGATTATTTGGGAAATTCAGCCATAAGATTCATAGAAACAGTTAATTAAAATTTAAAATATTCAAATTGGGTTTTTATGCTTCTGTAGCCAATGTTTACTCCAAATCTTCCTTTGTCAGTTCCAGCCCAGGCTCTGAAAGTTAGTAGTAACAGGCATTAAACTGCAGGCATCTCATTAGGTCCTAGTCCAGTGTGCTGAGACAAATAGGGTGCCAGAGAATTATTTTTCTTTTTGCTGGCAGATGGGGGCAGCCAGGAGAGCTTGTGGTTACAGATTTAGAAGCCAACTCATTGTAAGAGGCATTAAGCCTACAATATCCTCCTAGGTCGTCTCTATTCCCTGTAGGAGTCATGAGCATGCTGGTTTCCCAAACTTCATTTTTATCTACTTTGCATCCATGGTATTTCCCAATGTCTCAGTTCCATGTCCTTCCCTCCACCCTGCTTTGTGTTCTGAAGTATTCCTCTCAGCTGGTGCATTAGCCGTGAAGTGTGTCCTTGCTCTTACTGTATAGCCATGACTGTCAGCAGGTGACTTACCTTTTGGGTAGTGACTTTCTTGCAAATGGGATGATGTGTCTGTAGTGAGGAACAAGATGTTTTTAGATGTTCAGAGTCTTGTTATAAGAACTGAAGAAGCACATACAGATTACAGTGTGACAAGGGACTTTATTCAGAAGCAAAGTGATAGCACGGATCGGATCAGGGTATGGCAAGAGAGTAGAGGGCTCTAGGGTGTCACTCCTTGTTTGGAGTTCCATTCTGCGGGGTCTGAGGAAGAGGAGTTGATTATTAAGGGTGGGGTATGAGTCATTCTCTATTTTTATTGGTAGACCTAGGCTCTAGAAGCTCTTATGAATGTCATTTCCCAGGATGCATGTGACTTCAACATATACAGACATAATTGTGCATAGTCAGAAGATGGATAAATAGGGTTTCCTCATTAAAAGTTCACTCAGAGGGTACAGTTTGCTTTAATTACATTCACTGTAAACCAGTTCATGCTGTATTGCTCTCTTGCTTACTAGCTCTATAGCTTCAAGGTATGCAAATGAAAATGGGGCATTGTTATAGGGCTGACCAGGAGGGATAGCTCACTATGGGGTATACATACTACTTAATGCAGATAAAGGTTTCAGGTTTCCATATGCACTTAGAGGAAAGGGATGTAGGTGTAGCTCACAAGTAGACTAGCAGGTCAATAAGCTCTCCCTGTTCTTGTAGGCTGGTGAAACTGAGTTTAGCCTTTTTCAAGTGTGTTCCTCCTCTGCCCATTCTCTCTCATCAGCAAAGGAAGAAGCTGCATTATCTCTTATTAGAATTCTTTCCTCCTCTCTTAGAAGCCACTGGTAGTAGCTTTCTTGTCATAACTAGAAGGCACAGCCTCAAAGCAAACTTTCTGATCATCCAGCACTTACAACCATGATGTATTTAGTTTCAAGTATTTTGTTATAGCAACAAAATTCCTAGGCACAGTGGCTTGAATGTGTAATTCCAGTACTCAGAGTACTGAAGCAGGAGAATTGCCACAAATTCAAGGCCAGTCTCAACTACATCATGAGTTCTAGGTCAGCCTAATTTCAATTTCAACAACCACCTCCCAAAACCGTAATAGACAAATGAGAAGAGAGGAAACGGATTAATACAGAAACAAAGAGATTAATTTTAAGAAGTTTGGGACAGCCAGTCTATGAACAGGTTGGAAAAACCTTGTATTATAATTCTGAGACAGAATTGGTCCTTGACCTTAAGCCAATCAACCATCACATGAAACCTATCCACATCCTTAATACTCTCCATTACTTACAGTAACAACTTGAAAGGGGGGGTTCTTATGCCTAGCACTGGAGGTTTTATTAAACAGTCTATAGCTCCCTGGGAAGGATTATTACACCAAGGATGCTTGAAGAGACCATAGAGAATAATGTTATTTTATATTTATTTACAATTACACACAACACACACACACGCATACAGAGACACACCAATGTTGAAATATTTATTCATCTTCTCATATTGTCGTCATTCCTTCTTCCTTCTTAAAGCCCTGTATTCCTATTTCCTCCTTCATTCTTATCACCTGGATTCAGCTATTCCCCTCTCCAGGACTTCAAAACAGCCCCTTTTCACTTTTCCGTTTTCTGCAATGACTCCAGATTCTATGTTCATATCTGACTACTTGGAGCTAACAACCCGATTTTAATGAAACCTCAATAGAAACCTTACTTCCTTATGCAACCTTGATACTTCTTCATTATGTAACTCAACATAAACACAGATTTAAAGATTAAAGTGTGAACATTTTGGGGAGAATATCATTGTTCTATTTATACTACCCAACTACTTTGCAATAGGTTATAAACAAAAAACTTAGATGGCAAGCAACAGAGGGAAATTTTATACATATTTAGAAGAGGAAACCATGAAGAGTATCAGTAATGAGGAAACAATTCATTCTCCAGGAAAAAAAAAAAAAAAAGAGAATCTTTCTCAGAAGGCCTGGCTATGTCAAAGGCATCTTCCCTCCCTCAGCATAGTGGTATCCTGGGCAAAAAAAAAAAAAAAAAAAAAAAAAAAAAGGAGAAAAAGGCAGAGGACCTAGAAGACAGGACAGCAAAGGTGCCATCCTTTTTTTCTTCATTGCCACTCAAATAAGAGGTTCATATGCATGACTATAAATATCGACCTTACCATTCACCCACTTCCTTTATTTTCAGGACAGGAGTGGAACTTCAGGTGAGGGATTCCTGCATACGAGGGAGGCAGACATTCTACCACAGAGTAAGTACCCTTATCTCTTTCTGTGTCACATTTTCATTTTGAGAGTCTTGATAAGATATCAAAGCAGGTCTTGAACATGAAATCCTCTTGTCTCAACCTCCTAAATGACTGGAATTATAAACTTGCTGTCATAGCCATCTACTAGAGGGAGTTCATAACTAGAATGTCTATGGCATTCTTTTAATATTTAGGGTTTTGGTGATTTTCAAATGAGTATATTGCCATCTGTCTGTATGCTTTCATCTATCTATCTATCTATCTATCTATCTATCTATCTATCTATCATGTACCTTTTTTTTTTTTTTTTTTTTTTTTTTTTTTTTTTTTGCCAAAATAGGGGTCTAGGTGACGACTCCATATTAGAATTCAGGGAAAGTGCATGCTTAACTTTAAACATGAGGGTTTTCTAAACTATTTTAAGATGGGGGAATTGGTTCATAAAGTTTATTTTTCAAAAATTAAAAAATATCTGTTTAAAGTAAGTATGAAGAAAGTAGAATGTAGATGGTAGAAAATGTTAAAGTCTGTCCCCCTGGTCTGAGGAAATTATGAGAAAGAGAGAGGAAGAAAAAGGTTAGATAATCAGAGAGACCAGTCCTTTGTCTAGTATACCTTAGCTTTAGGAAACTCAGAACTAAGGATACTAGTCTTCATGGCACACTTCCTCAAAGGGAAAATGATACAGAACAAGACCATGAGTAAGTGGGTGAAATTCTGTTATGAGATGGTAGAGGAAAAGCACACATATAACAAAGCAGAGAAAACCCCCCGAGCCACTCATCCTTGGTATGTAAGATGCACAATTCACTGTGAGCTGTGATGAGAAGTGTTGTTGCTAAGGGTAGTGCTGGAACACAGTGCTAGGGATTTAAAACCTGGACTAAGTTCCTGAAAGAACAGGCTTCAGAGACTCCAGCAGCTCAGATTACAAAACAGCAGATGGAGGTTGATTATGTACCAAAATGCACTGGTGAACAAACCACCCAGGCCATGTGATGAACAGTGCATCTGAAGTGCCAGCGTATGTTCAATAGACTGCCGACTTACTTCAACACCATGAGAACCCAGTGAACCTCTTTTTCATTCAAATGTCAGGGGTAAGACATGGAGGATGAAAAATGACATTATATACATCTTACCAAATTTGTCTTACCAACTACAGTTTCAAAGTCTCTAAGAAGAGTCAATGTTTATAAATAGAATGATGTCTACAGAAGAGATGAAACACAAATACTCTCCCAATAAATGGCAAATCTAAGTTGTCCCAGGCTCCCAGAGATCCAGGAAGAATGTGACAATTGAAAGAGACAGGGAAGCATTTTCTGTGCATCTCAGTGTTCATTCATGCTAGATGCTAATTGGTATCATCTTGTGCTCATAACTACAGCTACAGTTCATGAGAATGGATAGCCCTGTCATTTACGGAAGACATTATTTTCCAGAAATCCTCCCCAACTTCTGCCATTTACAACCATTCTACCCTGCTATTTTGTGATGTTCATGAAGATTGATGTACAAGTTATAAAGACTGTCTCATATAGAGCTGAGTCCTTCACAGTTGATTCTTCTCTGTACTTTGACCTGTTTAGAGTCTCTGTATTAACCTCTGGTGAGGACTTAGAGCTCCATTAATCTATGGATTAATAGAGATACATATTTTGAAGTCTTTCTGGTAGCTATATTACTTAAACAAAATATTAGTAGTAGGGTCTGTGATTCTTCCAGTTATGGGTTCTTGGTGTGGTTTATAGTACCAGTCATAAGTCCCTTCCTGTTAAAGGTATTGATTATCTCCATAACACTTGTACCACTATTGCACCAATGGACATATCTTGATGGGCCAGTCATTATTGTGAGTATTATATCTCACAAGGTTCGCAGATGGGTAAGGCTTGATAGCAATGGTAGTTCTGAATGTGGAGCTGGACTAGCAATTACAAACAAACGGGTGCTCTGTTAGCTTTCTTATCTGCCTTTATAGCACTCACTGGTATTATGACATCTCGTCAGCAGGAAGGAAGCCACCCAGTTGGTATCATTTTAATTTTTCCATCTACTGTGATTGAAGTGTGTGGTGTCTTTAGCAATAGGATTTTGTCAACAAGTTCTTGTGGGCAGCCAAGAGCAATGACAACAGGCTGCATTGTTTTGGGGGAGCTATCTAGGACTCTCTTGACTAACAAATTGACTAACAAATTGACACAGAGTATCCCACACTTGGGAATGGGTTTTTGTTTGTCAATCTGTAGTTTTGGGGAGGAATATTATTCCTCTATGTATGGTGACTCCAGCTAAATTAATTTTTAAATATATATTTTTTGTAAGTTTATATAAGAGTAGTTTTTTTATGGTGTTTTCAAACATTTTTAGTGTTAGTTATACCTGCCTAGACCCTTCCTCCAACTTACCGTCCTGCTAACTTTTCCATTTAAATCAGTAAGTGAACACTGGGAGATTAACTTTCTTTTCATTTTCATTTTGTAAAAGAAATATTATATAAACTGCTTTAATTGCCCCTTTAGGACCACTTTCAAAGTATTAGATTTACAAAATAAGTGAACACCTTATGAATATATTTTTCAGGAGTGATATCTTGGCTCAATTTGTACTCTGTTTGCTGGATTGTAAATCAAAGAGGAGAATATATATTTCTTTCAGTGAGCAGGCACTTTTTACAGTGATCATAATGTAAGCTTTGTCTAACCATTGAGTCACAGCATTAGGATTTTCAAACTTCTCTGCCCTTTTCGCTTTTCATTTGCACACCTGGAGACCCCAATCTGAGCTCTTTGTATGGGCTTTGTGCTGGCTGCACTTGGCGTGCATCCGGAAGCCCCACTTCCTGAATATGTTATCACCTGTTCAGACTGTGGCCTCAGCCTTCCTCCCGATTAACTACTTCCATTTTTTTCTGAAACTCGCCACGTTTCCTGTTGTATGTCCCTTCCTGCTACTTCTCACTGTGAGTTGGTCTTTAAAGCTCTTCTGGTTCTACCAGGCTCCACGTTTTACATCTTTTACACCTTTTTTGTCTTCCAGGTTTTCTGCAGTTTCAACACTTTCTGACCATTCTGGTGACTGTAATTATTAAGTGCTGAATTCTCCTCTTTCCTTGTTGCTTTGACCAAACACCTTGCAAGAAGCAATTTAAGGGGGGAAGGGTTTTATTTTGCCTTATGGCTTTGAGAGTGTAATAGCTCATCATGGCAGCCAAGGCACAGTGGCAAGAGCATGTGGTGGCTGGTCACATTATGTCATCAGTCACAAAGCAGAGAGAGAGGATGGGAGAGGGACTGGGTTAGAAGAACCACCCCAGCTGTACATTTAATTCAGTAATGCTCTGTCTCCTATGATTCCAGGTCTCCTGAAACAGTGCCACCATCTGGGACCCAGTGCTCATGAACCTCTGGGGACATTTCAGATCTAAACCACAGGCCTTACTTTGCTTATGAGTTGGGGAATGTCACTGAACCTGAGTCTATTGGACCACTCATTTATGGAAAACATGGAAATTTTAATGCCAAGAATATCAATAAGATTTAACTAAAATATTTCTCAGATAAACTAAAAGGAGAATTTTTAAAAATTGAAAAATCACACTTCTAAATGTGTCTAAAGAGACAGAACAATATTCTTATAGTCTGTTTCTGTATGGGTATTAACAAACAAATTGGATTTACTGGAATTTTCCAGTTGTAAGAGAATTTGGAAATAAGGACATAAATTCTTGATAAGACAAAGAAAATGAAAATAAGTAAAATTAGTTCTTAGACTGTGTCTCCAGAAAAAGATGTGATGGCTAAGACACCCCTGAAAATTCCTGAAACAATAAACTATAGAAAAGAGTGGGAGAGAGGTGCTATGCAAATGGCAGGTTATTTTTATACCTTCCATAGTTAAAATGCTCCCACAAAGGTCAAGCATTAGTCAAAGATAACAGAATCTGAGAAAAGCAAATGCTTCTAGCTCTTCCTGGGCCAGATTCATCATCTGGGAAAAGCTTATCAGGGGTCAGGCAAGAATTGAAAGTTTGTGTCAAAACAGTAATATCAAAATTGGATTTTTAACACTTATATACCCAGTCTCTAGAGAATCTGGGTCCTAACCCACAGACATATTTCTGCTTTTTTGCAACAATTGGGTACTGGATTCAAAAGGCATATTAAGGATTTAAGAGGTAAAGGTTGTATTCTCTAAAGCTCATATCTCAAGTCAGGGACATCATGAAAAACATGCTAAACTGACCAGGCTTGAAAGCAATGGTAGTTCTGAGTGCAGAGCTGGACTGTGAATTACAAACAAACAGGTGCTCTGGAATAGAATGCCAATTCAATATCTTCCTGCATGAATTAATATTAGCTATAATATTCCCTTCCTAACATGGGATTACTGAATTCAATTAATCTTAAATAATTCTTCCTAAGAGAAATACTTTATATAATTGCATTAAGCTTTGCTCAGTTTTCTTCTGGATCTCAGCTTAGACTTTCTTGTTTATTTTGAGACAGGGCCTCACTATGTAGTACAGTTTGGCTTTGAACTCACTGTCCTCCTGCCTCAGCCTCCTAAATGTTTCAGCTGTGTACTACCACACCTGGATTGCTTCAGATTTTTGACTGTAAAAGTTAGAAACAGAGCAAGTCAGGAGGAATTTGAAGACAAATTGCTAGACAAATGAAGAACTTCTGGAACTTTGCTCTTAGAATCAAACACAGCACATACCACCAGCTACTAATGAGGCAGGAAGGGTGTCATTGTCTCTCTGAAGTGCCCATGTTAAACACTATTTTATAACAAACCCTAAATATTCAGTGATCATCCTGAATGGATGAGATAAAATCTGCTGAGTCACAGAAACCTAGTATCCAGAATTGCTCCTTCCAGTAATTGGCATATGATGGTTAGTACCAATTGTCAACTTGACAAGATTTAGAATAACCCAGAAGAGGAGCCTTAAGCATGCCTGTGGAGAATCATCCTGATTGCATTAATTGAGGGGGAAAAATCCATCCAACGTGGGTGGCACCCATCCACTGGTTGGAATCCTGGACTATATAAACAGAAAGAGGAAACTGCACAGAAGAAATCATTCATTGCTCTCTGGTTGTGGATTACAGATGCATGTCAGCAATTGTCTCAAGTTTCCTCTACTTTCATGATGAAGGACTATACCCTGGACTGTGAGATAAAATAAATTCCCCATTCTTTTAGTTGCTTTTGTCAAAGCATTTTACCATGGCAGCAAGAAATAAAGGTGAGTTGAGCTTCATACAATGCTATTGGCTTGAAGAGATTGTAGATGCCAGTCAAATTAGTTAAATCTAATCATAAATTTCCACCTATTGTCTGGCAATCTGTGTATTATGTTAACAAACTTTATCATGAGAATCAAATTACTTCTGTTTGTGAATTACTTTTTCCTAACTTGAAACATTGTTTGAGCCCAAAGCCTTCCATTAGGAGACTCACTCAGAAAAATGTTCTGATTTCTATCTCCAACCTCCATGGCACCTGACACACCTGATATATCACAAGAGCAAAACTAAAAATGTAAATTGGAAATGCACCATCTGGCTATTAAGTAGTGGATAGAATGGAATTCTGACTTATAGTAATCAGAGGATAGATTTCTCATTAACAGAGTGTTTTCTCATTCTATCAAGGGCACATTATCTTTGCAATAACCATTCTATTTGCAGCATTGATATCCCCACCCTGTATATGGCTGTGACCAAGCACAATCTGCAGTTTGATCAATAGAATGGATCTGGATCCAGCAGTGGTCAGCTTTTTACCAGAACATGCTATAAAAACAAAGAATTCTAAACTCTCAGTGGTTCCCCAAAGAAAATTTTATATTTTGCTAATATTCATGTGGAGGCAGAGCAGCTGTGAGTGTGATAGGTTCTACTTGGGTCTACTTATATGCTTTTTTTTATCTTCAGATTTTGGTCAAGGCAGAAGCCTCAACTTAAACTTGCTACTCTTGTGGAAGAGAGACAGCAACTATGTCAGAACCATATGAAGACTTGAAGAGCTAATAGGGCTACGTTTGGAACTGGTAAAGAAAGGACTGCTTTGCTCCCCAGAACTACCCTGTAGTCACATACCGATGAGCAAGGTTACAGTGATGATCATCCTACCAAAAAAGTTTCCATTGTAGAAGAACCATCCTTCTCTTCATTAAACAAAAACACCCGTCTCCCAAGAAGGCACTATGAATTCTATGAAGCACTGTTAAGCTCAGACTCAAAGTCTGACAGTTTCTTTACCCAATATAGCTTTAGATATAATGTCCTATGAAGTAAAGAGGGATTTTACTGCCTCCTCCTGTTTCCATACTCCTAAAGAAACACTGGTAGTGAAAAGCATGAGGACAATGATGACCACCCTGAAAGGAGGAGGATGTACAAGATGGTGGGACTCTGAGGTATAGTTTGATAGCCATAGAAAGATATTAAATCCCATGAGTAGCTATTAAGAACATCACTTTCAGTCAGGTCCACATGAGGTACAACCAGGAGAGGTAAGTTGTACCTTGGTCCTCTGACATCTATTGTCTGGCTCTGAACTCACCCTGATCTCCCGAGAAGCCTGTGGGACCCCAAGAACATTCTACTTCCCCACCATAGAAACGTGTGGAGAGATAGAACAACCAGCTTGGATCCCTTCTATACCAGTCTCTACCTGAAGCATAGCCAGCCGAGTTGAGCTTTGTGTTGTCCTAACCTCCATTGTGTAGCCAAAGGTTCTCCCTGCTTTCCTGAGGAGTCTTGCTGGCATTAAGATTAGATCAGCCAACACCAGGGACAGCCAGATGACTAACAGACAGCATAAAAATATAATCAAGGACACATGCTCCACTATGTTCATAGCAGACCTTTTTATAATAGCCAGAAGCTGGAAAGAATCTAGATGTCCTTCAACAGAGGAATGGATACATAAAATGTGGTACATTTACACAATGGAGTACTACTCAACTATCAAAAACAATGACTTCATGACATTCTTAGGCAAATGGATGGAACTAGAAAATTTCATCCTGGGTGAGGTTACCCAATCACAAAGGAACACACATGGTGTGCACTCACTGATAGGTGGATATTAACCCAAAAGGTTGGAATACCCAAGACAAAATTCACAGACCACATGAAGCTCAAGAAGAAGGAAAACCAAAGTATGGATGCTTCAGTCCTTCTTAGAAGGGGGAACAAAATACTCATGGGAGGAAATACAGAGACAAAGTGTAGAACATAGACTGAAGGAAAGGCCATCCAGAGACTGCCCCACCTGGGAATCTATCCCACACACAATCACCAAACCCAGACACTATTGTGGATGCCAAGAAGTGCATGCTGACAGGAGCCTGGATATAGCTGTCTCTTGAGAGGCTCTGCAAGAGCCTGACAAACAGAGGCAGATGCTCACAGCCAACCATTGGGCTGAGCACAGGGTCTCCAATAGTGGAGTTGGAGAAAGGACTGAAGGAGCTGAAGAATCATGGAATCAGGGGAAGAGGGGATGAGATCTTGGGGCGGGGGTGGGAAAGAGAATAACATTTGAAATGCAAAGAAAGAAAATACCTAATAAGAAAAGAATATAATCAACATGATCTAGGGCAATATGGCACCACCAGAGCCCAGCTATCCTGCTACAACAAACCCTGAGTATCCTAACACAGTCAAAGCACAGGAAAAAAATAATCTTAAGTCCAGTCTTATAAATATGATAGAGGCCTTTAAAGAGGAAATGAATAAATACCTTAAAGAAACACAGGAAAATATAATCAAACAGGTGAATAAAATGAAACAACTGTCCAAGAACAGAAAATGAAAATAGAAACAATAAAGAAAACACAAACTGAGGTAATTCTGGAGATGGAAAACCTAGGAAAAAGAACAGTAACTAATGACAACAAGCATAACAAACAGAGTATAAGAGATGGGAGAGAAAATTTCAGCTGTAGAACATACAATAGAAGAAATTGACACAGCTGTCAAAAAGTACAAAATCTAATAAGATCATGACAGAAAAGATCAATGAAATTTGAAACACCATGAAAAGGCCAAACCTAAGAATAATTGGAATAAAAAGAAAAGATGCCTAACTCAAAGGCCCAGAAGAGGTCTTCAAAAAAGTCGTAGAAAAAAATTTCCCTAGCCTAAAGAAAGATACCTATAAACATATAAGAAGTTTACAGACTACCAAGTAGATTAGACCATAAAAAAAATCCTACTGTCACACTAAATGTACAGAAGAATAACAACAAAAAAAGCTGCATGGAAAAAAGACCAAGTAAAATATAAAGGAAAGCCCATCAGAGTTACACATGTCTTCTCAACAGAGACTCTAAAAGCCAGAAGGTCCTGGGCAGATTTCTTGCAGACCCTAAGAGACCACAGATGTCAGCCCAGACTACTAAATCCAGCAAAACCTTCAATAACCATAGATGGAGAAACCAAAATATTCCACGACAGAACCAAATTTAAACAATATCTTTCTACTAATCCTTTCCTAAATAAAATACTAGAAGAAAAACTCCGACTAAATGAGACTAACTATACCCAAGAAAACACAAGAAATAATTTTACACCAATAAAAGAAGAAAAAAGAAACACACACACACACACACACACACACACACACACACACACTACTATCACCACCATCGAAATAATAAGAATTAGCAATCATTGGTCACTAATATCTCTTTACATAAATGGGCTCAGTTCCCCAATAAAAAGACACAGGCTAACTGAGTGGATGTGAAAACAGAATTTACCATTCTTCTGTATACAAGAAATAACACCTCAGCAACAAAGATAGATACTGCCTCAAAGTAAAGTGTAAAAAGGTTGAAAGAACTATTTCCAAACAGACAGACTAAAGGAACTAGCTCGAATAGCCATTCTAATATATAATAGAATAGACTTTTAACCAAAAGTAATCAAAAGAGATGTGGAAGGAAACTTCATGATCATTAAAAGAAAAGTCCTCAAAAAGGATGTCTCAATTATGAGTATCTATGCCATACATGCAAGGGCACCCATATTTGAAAAAGAAATGATACTAAAGCTTTAATCACACATTGAACCCCACACATAAATAGTGGGAAAGTTCAACACTCACGTTCACCAGTGTATAGGTCATCAACAGAAACTAACTAGAGAAATAAGGAAACTAATAGCAATTATGAACCAAAATGACCTAAAAAAATCTATAGAATATTTCACTCAAACACAAAAAGGATATATCTTCTTCTTAGCACCTCACAGAACCAAAAGTGATCAACATACTCAGGCACCAAGCAAGTCTCAATAGATACAAGAAGACTATAGCCCCTTGCATCTTATCAGACCACTGTGGATTTAAACTGGACTTAACAATGACAGAAACAACAGAAAGCTTACAAACTCATGGAAATTGAACAACTCTTTACTCAGTGACCACAAGTTAAAGAAGAAATAAAGAAATTTAAGACTTCTAAAATTCTATGAAAACTGAAAGCACAACATACCTAGACTTATGTGATGCAGTGAAAGCAGTTCTGAGATGAAAGTTCATAGCACTAAATGCATTCATAAAGAAATTGAAGAAATCTCAAATGAGCAACTTAACAGCATAGCTAAAATCTCTAGAATGAAATGAGGCAAACACATCCAAGAGGAGTAGACAACAGGAAATAGATAAACTCAGTGCTGAAATCAATAAATTAGAAACAAATTAAGAGAACAATAAATCCAAGAACTGGTTCTTTGAGAAAATCAACAAGATAGACTAACCATTACCTAAACTAAGTAAAATGCAGAGAGACAATATCCAAATTAACAAAATAGAAATAAACAGACACTGTGTATTTATTAACAGGGGAGATATAATAAACAGACACTGAGGAAATCCAAAGAATCATTAGGTCTTACTTTTAAAGCCTGTACTCCATGAAATTGGAAAATCTAAATGAAATGGACAATCTTCTTGATAGTTTAGACTTACCAAAGTTAAATCAATATCAGGTAAACAATCTAAACAATCCTATAACCCTGACCAATTTCCCTTATGAACATTGGTGCAAAGTACTCAACAAAATAACTACTGGCAAGTGGATTCCAACAACACATCAAAAACATTATCCACCATTATCAAGTAGGCTTCAACCCAGGGATGGAAGGGTAGTTCAATATTCAAAAAATCAATCAGTGTAATCTACCATATAAACAAACTGAAAGAAAAAAAAAACATGATTGTCTCATTAGATGCTGAAAAAGCCTTTGACAAAATTCAACACCACTTCATGTTAAAAGTCTTAGACAGATCAGGGAAATACGGATTACACCTAAACATGATAAAATCCAGGATAGCTAAAACAATCCTGTATTATAAAAGAACTTTTAAAGCAAGTCAATTGCCAACATCAAATTAAATGAAGAGAAACTTAAGGCAATCCCGCTAAAATCATGGACAACACAAGGCTGCCCACTCTATCCATATCTCTTCAATATAGTAATACAAGTTGTAGCAAGAACAATAAGACAACTAAAGAAGATCAAGGTGTACAAATTGGAAAAGAAGCCAATGTATCACTATTAGCAACTGATGTGATAGTTTATATAATTGACCCCAAAAATTCTACCACAGAACCTCTACAGCTTGATAAACACCCTTATTGAAGTGGCTAGATTACAAAATTAAAAACAAACAAGTATCCCTCCTTTATACAAATGATAAATGGGTTAAGCAAAAAACAAATCAAACAACACCCTTCACAATAGTCACAAAAATATAAAAAAAAACTTGGTGTAACTCTAACCAAGCAAATAAAAGATCTGTATGACAAGAACTTCAAGTCTCTGAAGAAAGAAACTGAAGACATCAGAAGATAGAAAGAGCTCCCATGCTTAGGTAGGATTAACATAGTATCCATCTTACCAAAAGCAATCTATAAATTCAATTCACTTCCCATCAAAATTCCAACACAATTCTTTAGTGACCTTGAGAGAACAACTCTCAACTTCATATAAAAAAAATAAAAAACTAATGAGAGCTAAAATAATCCTGTACTATAAAAGAACTTCTGGATGTATCACCATCTCTGATCTCAACTCTGTACTACAGAGCAATAGTGTTTAAAACTGCATGGTATTGGTACAGAAGCAGATAATTTGATCAATGAAATAGAATTGAAGACCCTGAAATAAACCAACATACCTTTGGACACTTGATTTTGGACAAAGCCAAAGCATAAAATCAAAATAAGAAAGCATCTTCAACAAATGGTGCTGGTCTAACTGGATGTCTGAATGTAAAAGAATGAAAATAGATCCATATTTATCATCCAGCACAAAACTCAAGTCCACTTGGATCAAATATGTCAACATAAAACCAGATACATTATATCTAATAGAAAAGAAATTGGGAAGCAACCGTGGACACATTTGTACAGGGGACAACTTCCAGAACAGAATACCAATGGCTCAGGCTTTAAGATCAACAACAATAATAAATGTGACCTTATGAAACTGACAATGTTCTGTAAGGCAAAGGACACTATCAATCAGACAAACTGACAGCTTACAGATTGGGAAAAGATCTTCACCAACCCTACATATGACAGAGGACTCATATCCAAATATTTAAAAAACTTAGTTAGACACAAACAAACCAAATAATCCAATTTTAAAAATGTGGTAGAGAGTAAACAGAGAATTCTCAACAAAGGAATCTCTAGTGGCCAAGAAGCACTTAAAGAAATGTTCAATGTCCTTAATCATCAGGGAAATGCAAATCAAATAATTCGGATCTTTCACCTTACATCCATTAGAATGGCCATGATCAAGAACTTTAAACAAAACAAAACAAAACAAAACAAAACAAAACAGGACATACTGATGAGGATGTGGTCCCAGGGGAATACTCTTTCATTGTTGGTAGAAATGCAACCTTGTACAACCACTCTGGAAATCAATTTGATGGCGTATGAGAAACTTGAGACTAGTTCTACCTCAAGACCCAGCTATATCATTCCTGGGCATATACCCAAAAGATGCTCCACCATACCACAACAAACTTGCTCCACTATGTTCATAGCAGCTTTATTTATAATAACTAGAAACTGGAAACAATGCAGATGCCCCTCAAATGAAGAATGGATAAAGAAAATGTAGTTCATTTAGACAATGGTACACTACTCAGCTATTAAAAATAAGGACATCGTGAAAATTGTAGGCAAATGGATCTGATGGGGTAGAAAATATTACCCTAAGTGAAGTAACTCAGACCCAAAAGGAGATGCATAGTGTGTACATACTTATAAGTGTATATTGGCCATAAATTACAGAATACCCATGCTACAATCCACATATCCAAAGAAGCCAAATGACAAAAAGGGTCTAAAGGAGAATGTCTGAATCTCATTCACAAGGGGAAATAAAATTGGAATCAGAGTTGAATGGATGGAGGGAACTTGGTTGGAGAGGGGATAGGGATCAAACATAGGGAGATCTGAGGAGAGAGGGCTGGGAGAGGAAATGGAGATCAGTGCAGGATCACTAAGTGCCAGAGACCTAGGATGGGGGAGGTTCCAGGGAGGCTATGAGAGTGACTCTAGCTGAGGCTCCTAGCAGTGGGCCATATGGAGCTTGAAGTAGCTACGTCCTATAGCCAGGCAGGATTCTTGGGGAATGGATACTGACACCAACCCACCCACAAAACCTTCAACCCAAAATGTGTCCTGCCTACAAGAAATACAGAGACAATGATGTCACAGAGACAGAGGGAATGGCCAACCAATGACTGGCTCAATCCATGGGCAAGAACTAATCCCTGACACTATTAATGATACTCTATTATGCCTGCATAAAGGGGACTAGCATAACTGTCCTCTGAGAGGCTCTGCCAAGAAGCTGACCTAAACAGATGCAGAGACCCACTTGAGGTGTCAGTGTGGGTTGGTACCTAGGGGGCGACCTCACTTTTCTATGAGATGAAGGGGAAGAAAGGGTAGAGGGGAGTAAATCCTTCAATTCCATTTAGATGAGGACTGTGATCAAGATATAATGTGAATAAATAGAGAAAAATAAATAAGCAAACAAATAATAACAATTTACTACTAATTAAAAAAAAAAGAACATCAGCAGCCTCTGCCCAGAAGACTAGAAAGCAGAGGCAGCCTCCCATTTTGCATGCATTCTGCTCCTGGCTTGACTTTCTAGGCAGGCCTCTGTGTGATTCTCCTTGGCCACATCTGAATATGGCTTCTGAAATGAATTTGCATTCCAGAGATATGAGTATTTATTCTTCAGTACTCAAGGCTGGAGGACTAAAGATCTCTTAACTGGTCAAGCCAATATGGTCTTTCACTCGGGGTAATTATATAGACTAGATTCCAAAGAAGCTCTAGCTTGTGGTGGCTGCTGCATTATAATTAGTAATACCTGTTCTTATTTTAAAAGTCTGGCTAATATATTATAAAATTAGTTTTCACTTTATATCTTTTTTCTCAGTTGATCTAACTCTGATAATTTTCCATGTCTGCTGTTTCTCTGGCTAAGCAACCACACATCAGTTCTCTCAATTAGCTGTATGTTGTAGATTAGCTGTATGTTGTAGATTAGCTGTATGTTGTAGATTAGCTGTATGTTGTAGATTAGCTGTATGTTGATCTTTTTAGGTTTCTGTGCTTACTTACTTTTCCATAATCTTTTTCATTTATTTGAAGAGATTTCTTGGGAACATCTCAATTTAGCTCTTTGCACACAAAATAAGGATGAATTGGCCTTGTGGCCTAAACCCTTTTATTTTACCAGTTGGAACTGAGAAGTAATTCCACTTCACAGCCCTGTGCAGTTGTGAATTTAATATTGCTTATAAGCCATGTAATTCTTTTCTGAGCTTGTTTCTTTATTGTAGAACCTAGTCAAATTCATCTGATCACTTACAACTCATAGTTCCAACCTTTTCTTTTACCTGTTGGTATTCCAATGCATAAGTTCATCACAGGCATTGTCTGCCTATTTTATTTTAATTACAGGCAATAGTTTTACTATTTTGCAAGTTAAACTAGCCATCTTTTGTCCCATTATTGCCTGGTCCTCAAGTCAGTTTGCATCTTTGGATGCTTTTGCAGCAGTATCCCACTTCATAGTACTGACTTCTGTATCAGTCCATCTTCTGTAGGTTATGGCACAGGAGACAGAACTTATGCATTCCCATGGCTTTTACAAAAAGAGATTTCCCTTTGGTTACATTGTGTCTGCCTCATTTCAGCCATGCTGATCAGGTCTACTACAAGCATCCTGACTGGTGTCCATAGTAGAGGAGTAATGCTAATAAGGAGAAAGTATGTGTGATTTCATTTACATCTATGCACTGTACAGTGGACATGGAGCAGTGCAGAGTCAATCTATCCCAGATTTATATCTTGGGGCAAAGGAAAAAGAAATATTGAAGCCTTTGCTCAGACAGATGAAGTATCACTCCTAATCACATTTCATCACTCAGAAGAAAAATCTCTTGGACATTCTTATGTGATGATAATCAAGGTCAGAACCAGAGGCAGGCTATGAGTCACTCAGCAAAAGAAAGGAATAACATCTTCAAGGAAGGGCCCCTATGTGATAATAATATACGTTGTTATATCTACCATAGTCTTCAATAAAATATAAAATAGGAATCTAATATCTTCCCCCTCTAAACACTTTCCCTCTTAAATCACTAAGGGATGAACTAAATGGTACAGTTATTTTGGGTAGGAACAAACAATCCATTATTCAACAGATCATCTGAAGACATAATTCTAAAAGAAAAGTCCCTATAGATTTTCTGAGCACAACAGAACAGAAACGTATTACTTTACATGCACTGTCAGAGTTAAAATAAAATGAATAAAACAGTCTTTTATTATGTAAGAATCAAGGCATTCACAAGAAAGGACATGTGGCTAAAAGCCCAGTAAATACCAGATATACAGATGAACTTATTAAAGTTTTGTTGAAAGTGGAAAAAGTCAATGCAAAGTCATTTGACAATACAGTTTTATTTTGCTTTCATGGATTCAAAATGTTCATAATACTTCAAGACTGTATGATAAGGGACTAGATAGCAAAAATGTCTTTTGTGATATTCATTATAACTTCACTTTCTAGGAATTATAAGAAAAGGTAGAATAATAGGTAGGCTTGGTCATACCTATTGGACTCTTCTTGGAAATCACAAAAGGCATCTTTTGCCTGCATCATATTTAGTAGAACCTTGTCATCTGGCTACCCCCAGCAGAAAAAAAAAATATGACCTTTGTTTTAGGGTACTTCATGTCCAACTAAATTGCTAAGAATCAATTGTCAAGAAGTGAAAAATAAAACTGTGCATAACTCACACTCACTGCAATACAGCCAGATGGAAACACAAGAAATAATTTATAAAGCCCCAAACTGTGGGAAATTAAGTAGCCTCAGTTGTTTTTATTTTTTCATTTTTCAATATGTCTTTTCCATAGTACTAACAGCTATTGTTTAAAGCTGGAATTAGAACTTCATGTCACTTGAATTGTCTCAGCTGCCCTGTGAGCTCAGACCCACCCCCTTCAGTGTGAGGCAAAAATCCCATTATTATATGTAGGAGCATAGAAGAGAGAGAGAGAGAGAGAGAGAGAGAGAGAGAGAGAGAGAGAGAGAGAGAGAGAGAGAGAGGAAAATTTACTATCTTCTAAGACCTTCCCAGTCAACCATGAGTTCTGGCTGGGCCCATCCATGTGTTGGTCAATTTTAATTGCTTACCTCATATTAGCCCTGCCCTCTTCATCTTCATGCTATTAGCTGTGCTGGCCATTAACTATAGAATGTATACCTTTAAGAAGAAACTGAGCTACTTGGACTTGAATTCTGAAACTTCACAATTGTCTACTGGAAGAGTCTATTTAATCTAATTCTGATAATTCACAATCTCTAAAACTCGTGCCAGAGTTATGGATGATGCATGTGAATTTTGGATCAATTACAAATGATCCAGAATCTTGGCTTTCATTGATAGAAACTATTAAGAAATTCTCACCTAAATTTAATCTCTTTATATCAGCTTTCTAGAACAAATACTGTCTTTTTTATAGAAAACCAAACTTAGTAAACTCACTCTAGCTACCTAGACAACACAGCCTTAGGTACCAGGTAAAGGATTCAGCATCTCCTGTTTAAGACCACCTAAGATGTCCCAGGAGACCAGCTTAAGAAAACTGGTTCAAATGGCCTCAGGACCAGATGGTAGCTGACTCTCAGGGAAAGACTTGATTGATAGAGCCTGTGGCCCTTAATGCTAGTCTCACAAACAAAAGATTATCTCAACTCTAGTACAATTCATTCCACTTTTGTATATTGCAAATTCTTCTACTGAAAGAGAAGATGGAACAGAAAGAAAGAAAGAAAGAAAGAAAGAAAGAAAGAAAGAAAGAAAAAAGAAAGTGTTAACCAACAAACTAATTCTAAATACCCAAATCCCAGAACAGAAATACACACACACACACACACACACACAGAGAGAGAGAGAGAGAGAGAGAGAGAGAGAGAGAGAGAGAGAGAGAGAGAGAGGACAAAAATATCTCTTCTAAAAATTACTGTCCCATTGTAAAAAACAAAACAAACAAACAAACTACTAAGAATGATGTAGAAGGCCGAGAAGTGGTGGCGCACGCCTTTAACCCCAGAATTTGAGAGGCAGAGGCAGGCAGATTTCTGAGTTCAAGGACAGCCTGGTCTACAGAGTGAGTTCTAGGACAGCCAGGGCTATACAGAGAAACCCTGTCTCAAAAAACAAAAAAACCAAAACAAACAAAAATCAAAAAAGAAAGAACTCATCCTAAAATATTAAAATAAAATTCAATAAACAGAATTACTGAAGAAAGGCAAAACAGTAATGCTGGGAGTTAAAATCTCAATGATCCTCATTACAACCCTCAGAGAAAACCCACAGTAGGATGGATCATGTGAGCAGACTACGAGGGACGAAAACAAGACAGAGAAATTGTATCAGTCAATAGAGGTCAAAGGTAACTATGAGTATATGAAGAACACATAGGAGAGATTTAAGACACCATAAAAGACATAACCTTTAGATTATGGGTATAGAGGAGAAAGAAGAATATAATAAGGGCTTAGAAAATATTTTAAACTAAACTGTAGAAGAAAAATCTCCAAACATAGAGACAGATGTCTGATCAAGTGGCAGAAGTCTACAGAACATCAAATAGACAGGGTCATAAAAGAAACTCCTATAAAATACTATACTTAGAACATTAAAACCACAGAACAAATAAAAAGATATTGAAAGTTGGAAGAGAGAAAGGTCAGGCCACTTATAAAGGCAGGCCTATCAGATAACACATGCTTATTCAATAGAAACGTCCAAAGCCTGAATGACCTAGAAGATGTATGCCAAGTTCCAAAAGAAGGAACACAGTTGTAACCTCTGAGCATTATATCTAGGGAAGCTGTCTGTCAAAATTAAAGGAATAAAACCTTTCCATGATAAAAACATTTAAGAGACATATGACCACTACAACAGTTTTTCAGAAGGTACTAAAGGAATACTGAAGAGAATAATAAATACACACAGAGATCGAAAGGAATAAAAAAAAAAACAATCCTAGGGCACTTAATCAAAAGATTAAGAAAAATGCTACAAAAGTGAATAAAATAAAAGGAATTAATTCACATAATGATAATGCTTGATATTCACAGTCTCAACTCTCTAGTAAAAGACAGACTAGCAGACTGGATTAGAAACTAGGAGCTATCTTTTTGTCACCCCCAAGAAACACACTTCACCATCAAAGATAGACATCACCTTAGGGAAAACGATGGAAAAGGCATTACAGGAAAGTGGAACAAATAAAGAAGCAAGTGTAGTTGCATTTAGCTGTGTGTTGGTTGTTGGTTAACGTTTAGGACTGACTGGAGAGACCGTCACTTAAAGTTTGGTCTTAGTCTTCTTAGTAAGCTTCTGATGCTTCATGTCAAGGCTGACCATTCCCAGGACAGACTGAGCCACAGAGAAAAGCACAATGAACAGACAGCATCACAAAAAGAACCCAGTCTTTTTCAACTTCTTATTCGGGTCTGATCTGACTTAATGTTGCTACTTGAATGAAATTTCTCATGACTCTCATCCCATCTCAAACTTTAGGAAACTCTACCCATATTTCTTGTCATAAAATACAAAGAAATTAAGAGGGGCTAGAGAATGTTCATCAAATTTCACTCCAATATGTGCGTGTAGTTTCCTTAGCTGAGTTTAAATTTGCAACTGCTTATAGCCTGAAGTGAAATCTCTCTCTCTCTCTCTCTCTCTCTCTCTCTCTCTCTCTCTCTCTCTCTCTCTCTCTCTCTCTCTCTCCTTCACACACACACTCACATTGGTACACACTTGTGCACAAAGGTACATACACATATGTGTGTATGTATGCACATGAATACCTGTGTATACACATACACAGCAACATCTCATCGTAGATCTAGAAGGGGTTTTGGGTTCTGTTATTAAAATCTCTTATTCAGGTGACAAATATAAACAGCAATTTGATGGGGGTCTTCCCCAGTCATGAATTGTTGTGGGAAATATTAAAAATGAGTACGGCAGGCTTTCTGCACTACTGCTGCCAACTCTCCACCCACCAACTCCACTGCCTCCATGGCTATCTTCAAAGCAGCGACCAATTGTAGCCTTCCCAGTTCCAGTTCGCTGATCAGTGCCTCCAGTACCCTCTCAGTACCCATAACTCTCCTGGTCTGAGGGCCCACATTCCAGTAACCCAGTAAAACAAAACTCTTGAAGCTTATAATTAACCAATCAGGTTTATATATCAACAATTCTCAAATCACAAGATGCCCACACAATAATTTCTGAGCCAAATTATAATAATACAAATTGCCCGCCTAGATTAGATAATTTATCTCAATTATTCCATCCCTATATTAAAAACAAATCTACCTGTGGCTATTTAAAGCCACGCTGGTTCTGAATCACTCTGCTTGTCTGCCACCTTGACTCCTCCTCTCTCTCCTCAGAGGCTCTCCTCACTATAACTCTTAGTTCTGCCTCCCCTTTCCCTGTCCAATCACAGGCCTCCTGCTGCACTAACACTTTAATGTAATTGGACACGGAAATTCCTTACACATACTAATCTTAAAAACAAAACAAAACAAAAAAATTCTCTTCTCTCAAAATATAAATAGCCTGGGTTAGCTATGAGACTATAAGTAGTTGTTCAACACAGTCAGAAATCTGAGAATGACCACACATAGCTTCCAGAACTGAGACAAATTGTAGAGATAGCTGCCTACCTATACAACCCCAGTAAATCAGGAAGTTGGAGTACCAGTCTTCAGCCTTCTGGCCCAGGATCATCCGACAGACCTTTGAAAGACAGGAGTTATTAAGGGCGAGCCTATTCTGTCTCTGCAGAACTAAGCTGTCCTAACCTGTAATACGTTTCATTTTTCTGGACAGTATTTTGTCTGTAGATGAATTGAGGCAATTCTTGCCCAGTGGCTATATTGCCACAACTGGAGCAACCCATTGACACTCAATTTCTTCTTTGAATCCAAGAAAGGGATGGTGTCAGGAGCAGACTTGTCTCTACAACAAGTGAATAAATAACATTAAGGGTCATATTCTTTGGATTTCTGACATTTTTGAAAACCAACCATCTATGTAAAGTAATCTGAACTGTTCTCTGTTAACTACCCTCAGCTATTTCTAATGAAAATATCTGAAAATACCCTAGCAATAAACTTAGAGTCATAAATTTGCTATTTGGCTCTTAACTCACAGGCTTAATCATCTCAGATCTATTTATAATAATAGTTATAGAAGGACTGGGCCTAACCCCTGTACTTTTAAAATTTTTGTATCATTAGAAGAAATTTATACCAATGAAACCCTTGATTTTGTATCAAAATAAATTCTGTACCATTTAAGAAATTATGACTTCAACTTAGTAACAATTTTAAAGATTTCTACCAATGGAAATTATGGCTATACCATCAATTCTAGCTATTTCCTCCCTGTTCCAATTATGACCATTTCTACATTCCCTAAAAAGACAACCTTAGAATAACCCCTTCCAGGCCCAAAGCACAAGAAACTGAGGTGGCAACTCTTCATAACTTCTTCAAGCTGAATATGGGTGTTGAGATATTTTGAAGGGGGGAGGGTAGGGAAAATAAAAAGGCCACACCAACTATTGTGTTAGTCTCTGATGTCTGTGCCCTGACTGGATCTGGCTGAAAGTCCAAGACATCAGGAGTTCAAGGAGGTCAGTTCTGCGTGTCTGACAAGGAGACTCACCAAGGCTGTATATTCTGTAATGTACAAATCTCAAAACAAAATTTTAGTGTCATCAAGATAACTTTTTTGTTTGATTCTCTGGGATCCTGTCCTCTGGGGGTCTCCCTTCATCATATCTGATCCACATAACTCTGGAAGGTGTATATACACCGATCGCCTTTTCTAAAAAACGCAAAGGCAAGACCTTTCTCCCAAATCAGCATATTCTTTAGTGGGGAACCGGGAACGCTTATATCCTGCCCTCTCTTCCAGAGGAATAATAAAATCACAAAATTCAAAACCACACCCATTTTGAAAGTTAAAACAAATGAATTAAACTAAAATACTGTATGTGCCTATATTAGGCCTTCTCTATTTTACCAAGCAGGACTATAACCCAAGATTCCCATGGAGCCCACATAGTCTGAATTTTGAGTATTCTGTGGGATGCAATGGAGCAAAATATTCTTCTTGTTAGATCATCTATCTGCCACAACAATGCATACCAAAGACAGACCCAGGTTTCCCAATTTTGTTCACATTTGTTTCGTCTCAGTGGTATTTACCCTTATTTGTACACATTAAAAACCAGCTAGGAAATATCTCCCAACTTACACTTACTTTTCAAAACAGTGCTTTTCAAGTTTAATATCTGTTTGTTTTAAAATTTATCATCAAACTTAATCATCCAAAGCTGTTAGAAATTGAAAGAAAGCAAGTAAAAGGGAAGGGGTACCTTGCTTCAACTTCTCCAGGCTTCACGGGTCTTCCCTCTTGGGTGTGTTACATGGTTTCAGGATGCTAAACAAACAGGACGCTATCAGAGGCCAGAGGCAAGGATGATACTTTGTCTTCTTCACCAAGAGATGGACTCCGTGTGTGCCTTATAGCCTGTCAAGATTTCCAGTGTTTCAGAAAATAAATCCAGGCTGACTTTTATTAAGTGTTTCTGAAATTGAGTTTCTTAACTTGGTATTCTTTTTTGTTCGTTTGTTCTATTGTTTCATGTGTATGAGTGACTCTGTGTACATCAGTGTACCATATATGTGCCTAGTACCTTAAAAGGCTAGAAGGTGCCACTAGATCACTTGGAACTGCCATTACAGATGATTGTGAGCTGCCATGTGGGTGCTAGACTTGAACCCCAAAATTCTGGAAGAACAACCAACGCTCTCAACTACTGAGCCATCTTTCCAGCTCTGAACTTGGTGCTCTTAAACACCTCTTTCCAGTTTTCTCATGTACCAACATGTAGTTTCCTTTTGAGACATCCATTAACTTTGGCTTCATCCCAATTTATTGACGTGTTTCTTGTACTAAATTTTATCTGAGGGCTTCAAAAATGAATCTAAATTCCTCAACTCACTGTATGTAATAAGTTCTGGAAAAAGCACAGTCAAATTCACAAGTCAAATCATTCACCATATGTGCTTAGAGACGTTAGTTTTTAAGATTTAAAAGGGAGAAAAATATTTTTCTTGATATTTTAATATCTGTGCCATGTTAACTATTTTTATGCTTTCAAGCTATTTTTCTTATTACCAGTAGGCTGGAGATATATATATATATATATATATATATATATATATATATATATATTTACAAGTAACCTATATGTGTTGGCTCGCACATACATTAGTTAGAGTTATCTAGCATGCATGTTATAACTACATCTATATAAAATCTGATACAGAAAAGCTGAGACACATGGCTAAAAATTCTAGTCAGTCAAATAGCAGTATGATTTATTTCAGCTAAATATCTCATTTCTCAGAAAACTCTGTTGTCTGGCAGAAAAATCCCTGCAGATGTTTTAGACAGAGGTAGCCAGGGCTTAATTTTCCAACATTCAAGCATATCAACAGCTAACAGCTACTTCTGACAGCCTGATATTTTTAAAACTTTTTATGACACATGAAAATATCTTTTATATGTCTGAAAAAAGTGGGTCATGGCCTAAGTTTTAACCTTCCTTTTCTGTATTGTTTCTGGCAAACAAGTATCTATAAAGCCAGAGATTTCGGATTCCTTTGGCTAGTCATAGTCTGAGGATTTCCTAGAAACTGCTTGATTGTCTATAGATCTGTGAATTCTGAACATGTAGGATCTCTTTTCCTTTCACATGTATTATGAACAATGCTTAGAAAGCAAATATGTTAATGTAGGAAGTATCTAATGAATGAGTGGAAAAACCCACTGCAGGAAAGTGGGGGCATAGCAATGAATCAAACAAACTCTGGAGCCCTCAAATTAGCTGTGATCCAGTGGAGGATGCAACTAAATGGCAAGTGGACAGAGTTAGAGTCATAAATGACTTCCTGAGGCAAGGCTAGAGACAGAGGTCTCCATCTGCTCTCCAGAGGCAGGAACATGTAGGCTATTGCTTGAGTAGAGCAAGCAAGAGGTCCTAGTTCCCTGGGATGGCTCAGGCACATTGCCAGCCAGGTACAGTGTTTAATGCTGTATTGTACTCTCTCTCTCTTTTTCTCACTGTCTGACAAAAGTCACACTCATATTGAAGCAAAGAGGTTGAGACAGAAAAGGAAGAACTTGAAGTTGGTGAAAGGAAAGGCAGGAATGTCACTGAGGAGTCAAGTCCCTATTATGTCTTGTGACAAATGTATAATTTCTCTCTTTTATCCAGAAAATGCCCCCCACTTATCTTTTCTGTTGCTGATTAAATTGAAATGGTGATATGTTCTACATGGACTCCTATGGATTTTTTAATTCATGCCCCATTTACTTTTCTTTCTAGATTGTGAATACTCAGTAGCACAGAACTTATCCTATATTTATCTCCTATTTTCTTCTTTCATTTGATTAAACAGTTTCATTTCTGTAAGTTTATGGCTTTCACACCACAAAAGGAGAGACAGAAATTAGAAACCCACTTAGATATTCTATTATCTGCTTTCTACTAGCTTAACACAAAATTTGAACATACAATGTTCCTGAACTTAGCCCTCCACTTTCCCATGAACAAATATTTAAGGAGAAAAATAGCCCAAATTGGAGCCATGCTCTTTCTGTCTTTGCAAACTTTCATGGGGAAAAATGCCATAAAGTACATAATATCTTGACCAGCTTATGTGGGATGAAGTATATTTTTATAGAAATATTTTACTGAAAAACTTTCAACAGGTTTTAAATTTAGAACAAAGAAGCCAGGACCAGCATTATGAAGGCAGCAAGAACACACCACACAAACACACACACAAATACCACACTCACATACACTACACACAAAGGACCAATGTCACAAAGCTATATGTGATTCCTTTGAATGACTTGGATAAATATGGTTAACTTTGAGAGATGAACACACCAATCATTTTCATATAAATGTTTTATTGCAGAGAAGTTATAGTTATTTACATGCTGTAACACATCACAACATAAATTACCAAATATTCCATGGTGGGATGCTGTAGATTCAGATAATAGTTTTAGAAGAACCACAGGTTAAGTGAAGAGACTTACAGCTTTGTTGACACTACAACTCTCGGCTGCTAAGTGCTAGAAGTCAAAGGCAGTGTGTTGTCAGTCCTACCTATCACCACTTGCATGCAGAAACCTAGGAAGCAAATACAAGACAACTGTCGGGGTTCAATCGTATTGCCACCGAAGCTTACGAAAGGTGGAGTAATAATTTATGTTGTAAAGCATTTAATTCTTGCATAAAATATACACTTCTATTAAGACGGATATAAATCTACTTATTTATAAACCCTGGCTTAAAACAATGACAGGGTGCAGCCTGCACATGCACTGAAAGGACAACCTAGCAAATGTTTGTGAGACCTTCACACTGTATGCACTTTCTATTGTTCTCAGCCTGGGAAAAGAGCTTCCAGAATGACAGAGTTCAATTTCTTTTGGTGATGAGTAATGAAAATGAAGCTCTAGGAAATACCCTAGACATTTGTGCTGATTTGTGATGGTGGAGAATAATCTATGGGGAAGAGCAGACTGTCACTATGGTATAATTTGGCAAATCTTCTGTGAGCCACATGTCAAGCAGGGTCACCCTGAAGTGCAATGAAAGTCAGTGACAGTTGCCTGCTTAATTCTCAGAGGCAAATCTAGTGCTAACAGATCTCAGACACAAGTGAAACAAGGATGTGAGTCTACAAACTCTAAGCTGCATTCACAGATGCTCCTCAAAACAGGATTCTAAAGTCACAGAGAAGATAGGCCTTAACTGGAAAGGTGGGGATGATAGGGACCAATGAAGGCAGCAGTTAACAATAAAACCTCTATAGCTTTCCAAACCTACCCCACCAACCTGAGTAGTGAATGAAGCAAGCAAATGAGTGGACCCAGCTCTGCCAATTCTGCAAGTGCTTGCTTACTCTTGAATACAAAAATAAACACTGAGAAAAGTTGGATGATAGGTACAAAGCATAAACACAGCCTTGTATCTACCTTCTGACTCCTTCTCCCCCTCCTACATCCTCCTAGCAAATTCTCCTTCTTGCTCACCAAAGGTAAAACAGTTCCTTCGGCTGGAAATGTCTTGGTCACATAAGTGGTTGTTCAGTGTTCATCATGGGAGAAAATCAAGCCTGGGCTCTGGTTTTAAGTGATTCGTCTTTAAATAAAATGTGCCGGGATTGTAGAGTCTCATTTCAAGACCACAATCCTGCTGAGCTAGGTCAGCAAATCAGGATGTTCATGCTAGAGATAAGCAGGGAATGCAGCAAGTTCTCTAAGATATGCTTTGATATCTGCAGACCAGTCTTAGGCTTTGCATTTTGAGCTAGGTGGCTTGCAAGGACAGTTTGAAGGACTTGTAAGTTCTGGTACTGGGGATCATAAAGAACCCATACCACCTATGGGTTTTGGGTAAATCAAATTATAAAATCTCTTTGGGATTTGAGCCCAGCTAGTTCTGTGCCCAGGTGAAGCAATGAATAAAAGTTTATGAGAATAAATAGTTTACGGTAATTTAAAATATCATATTTTCAGTATGCATAATAAAAATATATCCATACAATGATCTCAATGCTATCATTAATTTTTCTCTTTATAAAAATAATCCCTTGAAAGTGCTATTAGGAGCTACCTTTCTGTATTTGTCATGAAAGGCAAATTCCTAGACCTGCAGTATGCTCTCATTCTCAAGGCGTTCCTAGAGTTGACTTCTTCTGTTGGTAACAATGCACAGCATAGTTTCCTCGTTCAGCTTCCTCCTTAAGAAATGCTAATGTGAAGTACTGAAAGAGTTAAGCAGGATGATGCATGGGGTGATCTAGCTCTGATTTGGAACAAACAATGGATAAGTTGTCCTTAACTTACTGAGACATATGACTAAGCAGGACCACTTCATTTCCAAGATTAATAAAGCTTCAGAGTCCCTACAAGAAGTATAGAACAAGAAACTCAACTCATATTTAAAAGAAAAATTAAGACATTACAACAAGCCATGATGGGAAACAAAAGAGTCAAACCCAACTTCACTATATAAACCACAGCCCAAACTAAAAGTTTTCATCATAACAGTTATGGCTTCCTAAGCCAGAGAAAGCTTACTGTACTCCAAGAATCAACCACACTTGGTAGATGATTGCAGGTATTTGGTAGGTTGCAATGACAATTGAGTAGCTGCAGATTGCATAAATGTGTTGTGTCACATAATATCAAAGTTATTTTGCAAAAATTATACAATTTGGAATGCTTGAATATGAGACACAACAATGTACTGAAACATAGATTTTAAGAAAATGAGAGCAATCGTGTATATAAAAGGTATTGGGGTGCATTTAGTTAGTGCTACCAAGGTTAAATAGGTAATGAGGGTCTTTTCAGATGGCTACTTAGAATTACAGTCACATGTATCTAAGTTTTTCCGTGCCTCTGTCTTCCATGCCTCCTGGTGAATCTTGCTTGGGACCATTCAATCCCATGTGTAAAGATGGATAGAACAATGTCCCTTAAACAGGCGGATATGCTAAGCGTCCCCTAGTGTTGATTTGGCTTTTCATGGAGGATTCAGACTTCCTTATTATAATGCATAACAGCCTTTTTCTGGTCCTTCTCCGGTCCTTGCTTTCACCTTTCCGCACCATGTGCCATGTCTCCCTAGGCTAACAAAGATTCCTTGGTAACTTGATTTTCAGATCTATTTTTATCAAACTCAGGATTACCCCTTTCTTCCCAGGGTGGTACACTTTGCAAGTGTCCTGGATCTCCTATTTCCGAGGCCCCTGTATCTTATTTGCACTTAAAGTGGAGGAGGCAGGTAAAGCTACGCTTCTTTCAACATTTGGTTGTTCTAGGGGCTCGAACTCCCAGGGACACACTTCAGCTCGTGATGCTAAGGGTTGGTGGGAGTTATTACTTGAGTTACAGGAGCCAGGAAAGATATCCACAGAGGAAGATGTCTGTTTCTCCTGGTTTCCCATTTGGTTGAGATTTTCATTCTCTGCTTTTGATGCTACGGCTTTGGGGGGCAGTTCTTCATATTGCCCAGCACACGGATTGGTTGTGTAGACCTGGCTTCCATTCTCCTCTCTGGCTCTCCCTGGGAGAACTGGAGTCTTAGAAATCAGACGATTCTCATCTTCCAAAAGGGATTGACTGTGGCTCTCCCAGGGGCACACCTCTGTCTTGTCTATGCTCTTGTGACTGGCTTGGTGGAGACCTTCAGCTGCCTTAGGCTTGTGGTGGGACTTCTCTTTCAAAAAAGAAGTTGGGTTTTGTTCCACTTCAGAAGCTGCAATTGATACGTGTTTTTGAGTTTTTGGTTCTGAAGGCACAGGACCAGGGGTCAGGTCATAAACCTCCCAAGGGCAAACTTCTCCAATATCAAAATTGTCCTTTATCTGGGTGGGGCCGGAACTCACGTCAGGATTGGCAGTGGGGAGGCTGACCCTCTGCTGTTTCATAATCCCAGATTTCTGGGGCTTTCTTAGCTCCTCCGTGTGATTGGAGTTTGGGAAGGTAGAATCTTTAGACTCTGTGTTATCTGAATTTGAGTACTTCCTGTTTGTCTCTCTATCTTTTGGTTTCTGGGACTTAGCTCGGTCTTCCATAACTAAAGTCTGGGTTTTGCCAGCCAGCCCGAGTGTCTTCTCCTTGGCACTTGCAATGACACTGAGCGACTTCTGTAACATAGACGTACGTGGGTGCCCAGGCTTCTTCTCGGAGCTGAGGTTGTGAGCACTGGCTGACTTGCAGACCAACGGCACTGACTCTGTGGACTCAGCCTCACTATCTTCTTTGAGCTTTTGTGTCAGTTTTTTACTTGACAGCGACTCCAAGGTTGAATTTTCAGTGGCCTCCTCTTCCTGGCTCTCCGTGGGCACGCTGCTGGATTCTTCAGTTTGGTCTCTCACATGGTCATACGTGCTGTGGGATTTCTTGAGAGAGAAGACTCGGTTTTTCAGAGACTCCTCCTTGGGTCTCCCTGTGTTCCCTGAGGACTCGGTAGGATTCTTCCGGACGAGGCCAGTCCCCTTGGCCGCACTGTGGTCTGTGCCCTCCTTGTCCTCTTTGGAGCACTGCCTGCTGACCGTCTCTGGGATCTCAGTGATGCGCCTCATAATGGACCGGCCTAAGCCCTTCTTGGAGCACCGCTTTTTCTGAAGGTGGGGGTTGTTTGTGATCATCTTCTTACGCTTGTATATTTCTAACTGGGCATAGAGTTTTTTCAGTTCATCCTGCCAGGACAAGAGGACATTTTTAAAGGGGCACAGATTTAGTGTTTCAGACAGAAAATAGACAGGTGGTGTTTATAAAAACAAGATTGGGCTTTCTCAGCAATTGTAATGACACCATTCGCCAATTTCTACTTGTTCTTAACTTTCTAAAAATTCTGTAGGACTTTTTCTTATATAAACATTGAACTTAAGACATGAAATCAGGGGCTAGAGAGGTGGCTCAGAGGTTAAGTCTGCTCTTCTAGAGGTTCTGAGTTCAATTCCCACCAATCATATAGGTGGCTCATAACCACCTATAATGTTACCTGATGTCCTTTTCTGGCATGCAGGTGTACATGCAGATAGAGTACTCACGTACATAAAATAAATAACTTAATCTTAAAAAAAAAAGACACGAATTCATAGGTATTACTCTTGCTTCATGGAGCAAAGAAAGGACTTGGAGTTTTCAATGACTGTGGTCCAGACTGAGTTCAGACTATAATGAAACCCAGCATCCTGACTGCATGTAGCCATTGATACAGCCATGAGTAGCAGCAGACAGACTGAGGAACAGCAGTCTAAAGCAACTTCTTCCTTCAGAGGTTGTTCCAGTTTTATACATTTTATTAAATAAGACAGCCTCTCTGCTCACAGGGTGGCCTTACTTGCTAAAAGCATGTGTGTCCGTAATGTCAGTCACAATTAGGAAGTATGACCAAGGCAATTGTAATTGCTGGGACAGTTCTGTGTAGCACAATTATATCATGTTTCTACACAGGAGTATTCTTCAGTGGTCCCTTCAGTCTCTCACAGACATCCTCTTTTTCTTTAAACATAGAAACAAGAATTCACACGCATGCCTCAATCTGCACATGATTGTCTGTATCAGTGGCTTAGATTGAACTAGTGTGACAAAAGAACAAGTCCATGTGGCCTTACCCGAATGTCTTCTGGATCTAGGCTGTGCTCACTCCAGGCTGAATTGATGCTGCTGTTCAGGTAGGATCCAGAACGACCCATGTCCAGCTCATCTTCATATGCTTCGGTGGCAATGTCATCACGGGGGTTATTGCTTGAATGTGAAAACTGCAACAGATATGTTATGTGAGTTGTAGCCATCAACCCATTGCTAGACAGCGCAGCATTTTCTAAGGTGCTAAGGCTAACTTTATTTCTTCATCTTGATGGATTCAATCACAAACCCTACCGATAATTTGCTGCCATCCTTTTGATTAGCCTTCCTAGTGTGTGCTAGAGCTGTGTGTGAGGCAACATAACTCTGCTCACCCTTTCACTTCAGTTTAACCCTTGTTTCTTTGTTGGGTTCCCAGTGCTAATAGACTTTACTCATTTTCCATGATATATTTGCTATTTGAAAATGAAAATAAAGTAGAAAAGTGGAAGGATTTTAAGGAAGTCTCCCTAGGAAAAGCAATTTGATATACTTGTGTATGGATGAAAACTGTTTTGATATAATGTTATATATAGCATAATGCTTATTCTACTTCAGTCAGAATTTATTCATCTATACACACAACTAGCCCTAGAGACAGGAACGTGATTCTCTAGCTCCTGCATGTGGCTTTAGAACACATGGACAGGATATGTGATCCCAGACACACATGGGTCATCAGTGGATCACCAGAATTCTTGAGTTCTACTTGGCACCCTACAGACCACAGTAACTTTCTTCATGATGTCTCCCTTGCATGGTATTTAAATTAGAATGAAGAATTTCACTGACATTACAGATTTCTCCTCAAGCATATTATTTTATTAGGTTCCCACTCATCATATTTTGATTATTTTCATGTGATTCTGTTTAGTGCTTGTCTGCATTTTTCCTTAGGTATTGAAGTCAGGAAGAGTGAGTTGGGTGAGAGACTGAGAGAAGGCTATCAAGCTAGCCATACCTTGAATGTTATGTAAATAATGTCTTATAAAAATTGAGAGAATAGTTTAGAAAGTGTGAGTCTCTTTTACCAGCTTATCAGTAGTTCAAATATTTCTTTAAAAATTAATAGATCGTGTTGAGGCAGCTCCCCCAGACTTGGAAAGCTGTCACCAATAGTGAGAATACTGATGTAAAGGAAAGCGATGTCAAACTCAGATTTATGCACAAAGAACTATGTCGAGTATTGCTTGGGACTAGAATCTTGAGTAATCTTCAGAGTGCATTTATATACCAATTTAATAGATCATTTCTTTCATGATACAAAGGACTTCACGATACACAGTGCTGGTTAAGTTTATGTTAAGTTGCCACAACCTAGATTCACACGGGAAACAGAGTCTCAGTTGAGTCTTTATGAGGTTGATCCATGGGCATGACTGTGTGGTTGCTAACTGATGTGGGAAGGTCTCTACTACTGTGGGTATCACCATTCCCTAGGCAATGGGGCCTGAACTACGTGAGATGAGAGGATGCTAGATGAAGCCATCCAGTAGCCCAGTGTATTCATTTTTTTTCTGCTCTTGAGTATGGATGCACTGTGACTATTCACTTAAGTTCTTGCCTAAACTTCCCCTTGGTTGCAATGGACTGGCTTGGAATTTTAGCCAAATAAACCCATTCTTCCCTCGGGATGCTTTAATACAGCAATAGACACAAAACTTGAACACCAATTATGTATGTGTATGGAAAAACATGGGAAGCAACATCAATTTGTATATTATAATTAGAGCTTCCTAAAAACCCATGTTGACTAAATCTTGTTTTTCAGCTTTTCCTGTGAGATCTGCATGTGTCTTGGATTTAAAGATATGAGTGGTAAATGTGGCAGAGACTCACAAATACTGATCACATCACCTAGAAGGCACTTACATGAACAGAACTGTTCTCAACCAAAATCTTTGACACAGTTATAAGTTTAAGAAAGAGTTAGGCGGTGGAGCTGTCACCAAGGCTTAGAATCTTTGTTTGGCTTGCTCAAGGCCCTGGTTTTGATCACCAAAAATCAAACACAAGCAGGCATTTGTCAGATGTTACACATTTCCTGATCCATCCTTGTTCCTTAGGGTTGATCTAAAATCCCAGTTAAATATTTATCTTACTTGTTTTCTTTCCTCTTGCCTCACTCCTAAGGACAGCCACCAGAACAGTTTTTATCTCCGTGTCATACTTCTTCTAAGCACTTAGCACAATCCCTAAATAGTACATGGTTATCTTTGTGATAGCGTTGTGAGTCACAAGGTTATACAGCCACCGCCACTGTTGAATCCCAGAATATTTTCATCACCTCAGAAAGAACTCTGGAAGCCCTGACACAACCAATTCTAATATTTGCTTTCTGTGTGGCACAAACCACAAGTCTACCTTTCTCTTCAGAGTTGCCAGTTCTGGACATCCCACACAGATGGATTCATACAATATGTTGTGGTCCTCTATGCTTATCCTTTCACTTGGTATTTTTTTATAATTTCCACAGGTTATAGAATATACATGTATTTCACTCGTGTGTGTGTGTGTGTGTGTGTGTGTGTGTGTGTGTGTGCATCTATAAGCATATTTGTGTATTAATGTGGGGGCTATATGTGTGTGCATAGGCATGTGTGCATTATTTGTATGTTCATGTATACATATTTGTGTAGTAATGGTGGGAAGCATACTTGTGTAACATCAGTGTGTGTGTGTGTGTGTGTGTGTGTGTGTGTGTGTGTGTGCATGTGGAGGCCAGAGGCATGTTGTTCACTTTATTTTTTGAGACACAGTGTGTGTGTGTGTCTGTGTGTCTGTGTGTGCGTGTGTGTGCATGTGGAGGCCAGAGGCATGTTTTTTACTTTATTTTTTGAGACAGTGTTTCTCATTTGCATGGAGATTACTACTACATATCAATATATCTGACTCTTTTTAAGAACATGGGCTCTCGGGGTTGTATGGTAAGTCCTTTACTGACTTCTGACTTCCCCAGGATGCATTGAATTCCTTTTTACTGACAAATAATATTCCATTATAAAACATACCATATATTACTTATACATTTATTAGCTGGTAAACATCCAGGCTATTATAAATAATGGTGCTGTAAACATTTATGTACAAGGTAGACATAGACTTAAGTTCTTTTTCTAGATCAGTAACAATTTATAGGAGAAACAGTCTGAGTAGCCATCAATATAATAAATATATAATTTGTACAAAGTTTTAAAGAGCTTAGATAAACCATAGTTACAGAGTCACCTATGAAAATACTGTGTTTGGTTGACACAACTCAGAAAAGCAAAAAATATAAATATTATGTCGTTTGTAACTGTTTTATTTTTCAGTCAGGTTGAACCTAAATGTTAACTGTGAGATATGAGGTAAAGCCAGGACTAAAAGACAAGAAACCACAACTCTGGGGTTGACTGCTGTAATACCATGCTTCTCTGTATACACCAAAACAGTGGAGACAATAATTATGATGCTGTAATTTGTATAATCTACTTTTACCTCAAACGCCAATGTCATCTAATTTTATTCTGAGAAGATTTACTTCTGTGGAAACTGAAACTCAGATCAGAACTTTGGCTGGTGTTACAGTTCAAAGCTAGTTTAAGGTGAAAGACAATCTAGAATCGACATCTTCTGAGTCCTGGAATGCTTTTCTCCACTTCCCTTTGAAAGCCCAGGAAAATCTTAACCAGAATATTCCACTATAGTCCTTCCTCTATAGGTAATTTCAAACTCACTTCTTTCTACTTACACAAAAGTTTAATAAATCTCCTCCCACCCGCAAAACCAGACACTCACTTTCTTGAGGAGGAATATTAAAAACAAATAATCATGGAGCATTGGGCTAACCTCCACACTTTGCCCATAGTGGTGGGTATTTTAAGAAGAATAACTCCATGCTCCTTCAGACAATTGTCGTGCAAGAACAAATGCAATGCTAGAAGAATACCTTTGGAATCAGAAGCAGCCCAATGGTGACTGTCACAGTCAAGTGAGTGTGTGCAAAATACAGCATCAGCATCCAGTCGGGCTGAAGTCTTGAGGCGAGCACAAATCTGAAAGGAGGGTTCTTCATGTTAGCAGTCAAAGTATAGATTTCTGTTTCAAACGCTAGCATTCTGAAAACATTTCCTTATAGTGTATTTAGAAAAAGAAAAGGGCAATTTCTATAGCACATCTTTTCATCTCAGAAAAATAAAGGTGTAAATGACTTTTAGGTTTGGAAGGACTGTAAAATTCTTATTTTAATGTGGCACCTACATATTGACCATGCTTTTTCTTTTTTTATGTTGACATGTATTAATATGATATACATATATATGTTGATTCTATACAGTTAAGAATGTACATAACTTCAAAACAGAAACTAAGAACTGGTAGTTCAGGAAAATTAAGTTATAAGTCACATCTGAGTATATTTTTATAACATTATTTTTAAAATGTTAATTGAAATGAAGACAGAAAAAGAGGAGTTAAATATTTGTCTTTGTGAATAGTGTCAAAACCTTAAATGGTGACAATGCAATGGATAAATGAATGGGCTAATAACTTTTGAGATGCTACCTTATTATTCTTATTTATTTTCATTCTTTTTATGTGGTGCTGTGTGTGTGTGTGTGTGTGTGTGTGTGTCTTTGTGTGAAACTCTTCTCTACTGTATAAATGCTTTCTACCTCTGAGCAGCACATCCAGTAAGAGGAAACCTTTAAATAAAGCTTTGGTGTGTTCAAAAATTGTCAAATTGTCTTAAATAATTTATAATATAATATTAAGGATAATTTCAAATTGAGGGTTTTATAGAGCCCTTCTTCAAGCTGGTAAGGAAGACTGAATACTTAAGTCTGCTCTAAAACTCCTGTAAATCCCCAGGTGCATGCACAAACAGCTCTGTTCCCAAGGACTCACCCTCACCCCCAAGCCAGGGATGTTCTTATAAAGGCCTTATTGTAGTTAGAATGCTCCTTTTAATTTTCCATAACACTGTGCTTTCCCAGATGCTCAATATGCTATTCTACTGCTATAGAAACTGGAGAATAAAATTTTGCTTCAATGATATATTATTAAGTTATATTATTATTATAATTAAGTTATATTATAATTATCAAAGTTATATTATTAAGATTTATTTTATTTTTGTTTATGTTTATATGTGAGTGTAGGCAGGAACCTGTGGAGGCCAGAAAGTGTGTTGGGTTTCCCAAGAGCTGAACTTGTAGGCAGTTGGGGTTAAAAAGAAGCTCCACCTGTGTTTTGAATGTATTTAATGTGTTCTTTATACAAGGCAATAAAGTTTTCTACATGATTTTCTCCTTGGGTCATATGAAAATTTTAAAACTCATTGTAATGGGACAGTCATAAGCAGTAGATGACAGTCTCAAAGGCATGTATGACATGTATTTACATGTGCATTCATATGAATGATTTGCCCTAGAAAAATGATAAAAATGCAGTCATCTAGTGGCCATTGTAAATTTTGAAGCAGGAAGGCACATAAGTGGAAATGGCTATGTGTCTGTAAGCCACCTCTTTAAGGGAAATCCTATACCAACACATGTATGTGCTCCACTTAACAAGCTATCTTCTATATCTAGAAGGATGAGTGTCTCCATACACTTTAAGTGAAAGCTGCGACTTTCCAAAATAGTACTCTGAAATAATGCTGACATTAATCACTTTCGATTTAACCAGCCTTAACTCACTGCCAGGTTGTAGCTCTGGCTGGAGATACCTTGAGAAGAGTTGTTCAGTAGTCATTTTAAAGCTTCAATTTTAAAATGGTATTTTAGCCTTGCAAAAATAGATATAAAGTGCAGGAGCATAGCAATATTTGAAACCTGTGCTTAAAAATAAATCGAACAAAAAGGGTCTTGCAGATTCCTGGAGGGTTTCTAGGTGCTGGCTCTCAGAGTCAGTAAAGGACTAGGGCAGAGCAGGGTCTTTGCTCACTCATCTTTTCAGTTAGTTCTTTAAAGTTGGCTTACTTTTGTGTAATCTTCCCATTTTGTAAGAATGAAAGTGAACATGTGCATGATAAACTTTCAATGCACATGTATGTACAAACATATTTGAAGCAGAACAACAAAAAAACCGTGCTATGCTGATGGCATGCCTCTCTTAATACCAGAACTTTTAGTCAATAGGACTTACTCAGAAAAAAAAAAGACTAAAATGGCTACTTGTGATTAAAATTTATCATTATTGATATTTTCCTGGAATTTTCTAAGCATCAGTGTTATTGATTCCATGTGTGAGTAAGGCCTTGAAAATATTTGATTTTTAAATATTACTTCTATTACTTTTCTCTGCCCATGCTCTAAGTCAGTGTTTTATAGATCTGCTTATCTATAGATCTACTTCCCCCCTTATCAGAGGGGAAGGGGGAGGGGACATGGGAGAGGGGCTACTTAAGGGGGGACTGGGAGGAGGGGAGGCTGTGATCAGAATGTAAAGTGAATCTGCTATGTGAAACTACAGTCTCATTCATTTGTCCTTTCTGTCATACAGATTCCCAGACTTGTAATTAATCAAACATATGCACATACGTAAGATACCTAGAATGGTGTACTACTGTGTTAACAGTGCTTATCTTGGGAAGTATGAATGGACTTCTTTCTTAACTGTTTTATCATTTTTAACATAGTGACTACGTGTTGTCTTCTTAATAAAACATCCTTGAAATTTTATCTAAGAATCAATTTAGTTGTCTGTTGATGAAGGGACCTAGGCTGGTTTACATTTCCAAATCCATTAAAAATCATATTTAGTGGTAAAACCAAATGAAACCATCTAAAGTAGAAAGGTACGTTTATGAAATTTCTTTGAGCTTTTAAAATTTGAACAATTTGTTCCTTTGAATGCTGACAGCTTATTGTGAGGCAAAACAGAAAACCTTTTTCACTCCTTAGTCCTGTTGTAATGGTAGCAGGCCTGGCAAAACACCTATGAGGAACTTTTAAGTCTCTATGTGGCTTGTAAACAGAGCATTTGACTTGTAGCTAGTTACAGAGAGGCATGCTGATTGACTCTTAACATTTACAAGCTTGACGTTCTGGAGACTAATAACAAAGAGAGACATCACTTGGAAGATAATATTTAGTTCTATCTCATGAGACCACGACAAGGTCTTCTGCTCTGTGCTGTCCCACATTCCAGACAGAGGATATTCTCTCTCATATTTGAGTCCTCTAGTCTCAGGGGACTTAAGAAGCCTTCTCCGTATCTGCTCCAGGTCCCCCAATCCTTCCCACACCTCTTCCACAAGATTCCTCAATCTCTGTCTAATGTTTGACTGTGGGTCTCTCTGAATCTGCTTTGGTCAGCTGCTGGGAGGAGCCTCTCGGAGGACAGTTGTGCTAGACTCTTGTCTGCAAGCATAACAGTATCATTAATAGTGTCATTAGTGCTTGCCCATGAGATGTGTCTCAAGTAGAGCCAGTCATTGGCTGGCCATTCCCCAAGTCTCTGCTCCACCCCCTGTCCCTGAGCTTCTTGTAGTCAGGACAAATTTTCCAACAAAGTAAACAGCCTGGACCCTTAAGTGACCCAGAGACTAAAACTAAACCACCAACCAAAGAGCAGGGACTGTCCCTGACTCTGTTGCCTGCCTGTGGATCTTGTTCCTCTAACTGGAGAGGATGTGGCTAGTCCTACAGTGACTTAGTGTGCCAGGGTGGGTTGGTACCCAGGGGGCTCCTTCTTATCAGAGAAAAGGGGAGGGGGTATGGAAGAAGGGGTATGTGAAGGGGGACTGGGAGGAGGGGGGCTGTGATCAGGATGTAAAGTGAGTCAATAAATTAATTAATGGGGGAAAAGCCTTCTCTCTTGACTTTACTTTAACCTCATATTCTGTTCTCCTCGACTTTCTGACACCTTTTTATTTTCTTCTCATCTTTTATTTCTCCATTTCTTGAGCTTCAGAGAGAAAAAGCTGAGCCAGTTCCCCTGACTCCTGACCCAGCCGGGTGTCCAGAGCTACTGGACAGTAGATAACCTCCCTTTTTGTTTACAAGTTTAAAAACTTCAGCTGCCTGAAGTGTCAACTTTTCTCTAGCATCATTGGTTCCCGAAGGCAGAAGTTAGTATTTTCTGAGTTTTCATTCAATGAGAGACAAGCACTCAGAGAAACGTCTACACATTCCCAGCCTCCTGTTCCACCCTTAGCCCAGTGAAGCTGAATATCAGCAGGGAAGTGAACCCTAACCCTTCCATCAGGATAAGAACAATCAACATTTCTGATGTTGTCCCAGGTATATCCTAATTTTCATTATTTTTCAAGCAATTAGATGACTTTTCTTTTTTTTGGTTGTTGATAAAATGCCAGGATTCCTTTTGTCATCTGACCCCTAAGATTTTCATCTCATTTTTAAATTATGATGCACAGGAAAAGGTCTCAGAAGTCAGATGCACATTGTTTCATTTGGCGAGTCTGCCTCCTTCCTACTCACCTGTTATAGAGATACATGAGACAACAATCACAGACCAATGGCTAGTTGATAAAGTCTGGGCTCACACATCACACTTAAGGCAGGAGGATGCCAGGAAGTCATGCACAACCATCCAGTTATCACACTGAGCAGAAATCAATAGAGCGACCCCCCCTCACCCCCAAGAGTTGTCTGAACACTAAGGGTTTGGAAGTCTAGACCAGCACATAAATGTGAATAAATGGGGTGAGAACCTATAGCTACTTTAGCATACACGTGTGTGTTATCTTACATCTCAGTAGCTCAATAAAACCCCTGGTATCTTGTAAGTGGGTTTGCATATTATATTAACATGGAACTAATCCACAAAATAAATGAAGAATAAAGAAACCCCATCTGAAGAGAATAAGAGCAACTAGAACCATCTGCCATCTCTGCCACAATCAGGTGTTCATAACGCAGTATCCTTCTGAAATATTTCCTTTACTCATCTTTTCAAGTTTTGCTACTTAGATTAAATTACAGCACACACCACAAATACAGCAGCTTTTGCACCACCACCAAGGATCACTCACCTAATTGTGTGGAATATAGCTGTGATAATGAGCTCATTGTGAACTGCAACAGCCATGTAGCGTGGCTCATGAAATGCTGAAGGGACAGTCCGCACTGCATAGCAGAGATAAATGCCCCACAAGAGGAATAAAAATTCAGCTGTGAGAGGAACAAACAAACAATTCCTCATTAGCTTCACAGGTTAAAAAAATAGAAAATTTAAATTCTTCAACATGCCTCTTGTTACAGAAACAATCTTAGATTCTTGCAAAGTTCCATTCACATAAAGATACCGATGACACTAATTTTTATATTTTACTTGGGGTATATATTTGCAGAGGTCTCCTCTGCTGCTGCCATTGTTTATAACACAATTGGTATTCTCATTATTTTGTTAATATGTAGGTTTTATTCCCTACCATGAATGTGAAATGATTTTTTCCTCATTCTTAACCGAAGTTTTTGGTATTTAGAGAATTTGAGTCCTAACTCAGGAGGCTGCACAAGTTCCCCTGCAACAACCCAGTTCAGGAAGTAAAAATAGCCACTTTTAGAGATGTGGGAGCACAGGTTGCTAAACACTCTGTGGCATATTTTACAAATGAAACATTGTTTCTTCACACATGACAGAAATTGTATCTTTTGTGGGTGGAGTATGGAAAGAGTGATAAAATCCGCAGACACCTTGTTGGTCCTTTGTTGCCAGAGGGGCAGGTACAATGTATCAGCTAAGAGTGCCTAAGTCTGAGCCTGGCTCTCTTCCCTAAATCAGCATTGCCTCCGGCCAAGGGCTGATCCTCTTAGGCCACAGTTTCTTCACCAGGAAAAGGAGGCTCATAAAGTGCACGCTGAGGGGATTATTTACTAACTAGATGAGCTAGCATACACAAATCACTTAACACCGTTTACAACCTAACTTTTTTCAAATACTAAGATTTTCATTGTCAGTTTTGCAAATTGATCATTGCTACTTTTTTCTTTTCTCTTCTTTTCTGTCTTTCTCTTTTTTTTAAACACAGACTCTTACCTCCATCACAAATCACCTGAATCCAGGGATTACAGGCATGTGATACCACAGCCTGCTTGAGCACTGCAATTTGAAGCCACTTGGGCTAATCTACTTCATCTCTCTTAGTAACATGACCGTGTTGGAAAATCTCATTTAACTGCTGAGAGTGACAGCTATTCCATGGAGATACCCTGCATCCAAGGTCACCCAGATGTAACCTTGCACCTGAAATGCTGATCTCCATTCAAAGCACTGACTGTCCATCCAAAAGCCAAGCTGTTCTCTCTCTGCCAACATCCCAGCTTATTTCTAGCAGAATTTAGACATTAGACACTACTCCAATTACTGGAAATCCTTTAAATAAACCAATCTGCTAGGGGCTATGCTTAAATCCCTGACATGGACAAAAGCCAAAGAAAGAAAATAAACTTCACTTCAAATCCTCAATGAAATTTAAGGTAAATCCGAATTATTCAGCTTGATGGCCGCTGGCTGTGTGTGTGAACACCATCCCCAGCCATTATCAGGGGGAGAGCAGGAAACGAGACAATCTTTATAGGCCATTTCCTTTCCCAACTTTAATAGCGCAACACGACCTTTGTCACCGAGTATGAAATCTTGCAGTCCTGTACATTCTACATTTTATGCATTTATGTGTATTCGTGGTTCTCAGTGCTTGTTGCCCAAGACTTCATAACTGCCTGCTTGTTGAGCCTACCTACCCTGTCTAAGTTCACTCACCATAACAGCGGTAGGCAAGTCATTCTGAACCTCCATTGCTGACCACAGCCATGTTAGGCACCCACCCTACTTTGAGTTCTTGTATTTTGTCTATTTACATCTTATTTACATCTCATTTTTTGTCTGGTCTCTGAAAAGCCATTTATTTGATGGGCATCAGTTACATCTCCACATCTCCATTCTTCATCCTGGTACCCACGGCTCCCCATAACATGACATCATAGTGTTCACTAGGTCTCCTCTCCAACTGTGCTCCCAGAATAAGCTCTGAGCTGACCCTTTGTCCTCTGAACACTATTGAGATTGATCTTTTTTATCCAGCAAGATGGCTCATTGGGTAAAAGTTTTCTACACAAAGCCTGATTATCTGTGTTCAATCCCTTTGACCCACAAGGTGGAAGAAGAGCACTGACTTCTGCAATGTGTCTTCTGGCCTCTACACCTATGCAGTGGTGTGCATACATAAGCCAGTGCACATGTATGTATACAGAATAAATAAATGTATAATAAAAAAGGGACGATATCCTTCTGAATTCTCATTTATATTACTGATCCCACTGATAATTTTCTCTTACTCCCAATTCCAATTCTTCTTCCTCCTTTTATCTGGAAATACTAAATTTAGTATTTTTGAGAATTTCCTGTAAGACTACACTATATTTTCACAATTTCTCCCTCTTACACCTTTTCTAATTCCACCAATATTCTCTCTCTCAAAACCATGACTTTTTCTTCTAATTTTTTATTTTGCATATATGTGAATGCATGCCCAATTAGCGCTGCCCACACAGAAATGTGTTTAGGGCTGACCACTTAGGATTGGGCAACCAATCAGGAGGCTCATCCTTGAGGGAAACTGACCCTCCGTCTCTCAACAGCTATTGACTGTGCAGCACTTCTGTGGGTAGGGACTTCCACTTGTTCCTTGTCCATAAACCTTCTGTGAGGTTTCTTCCAGCAAAGCCTATAACCTCCTTTTTTCTGATGCTTCCTGATCCATGAGTCTACCTTGCTCAGGCAATCTTTGTAGAATTTATTTTGCATCAGTTTTTCCTTAAGAGGCCTGCGAATGACCTGGAAACCTGATTGGCATCGTTATTAACAATCGTGACCACTCTCAGCACATACAACATGTGTATCATTGTATTTGGAGCAAATGAGTGTGAAATGTGTAAATACTTCTAACCAACTGTAGTGCACAGAAAGACACTCCGCTACAGTTGAAGGGTATGCATGTAACTTGCCTGATAAAGTAGCATTTGCTGCCATTCACTGCAGTGTTTTTATGTATCACCATACTGAAGATTTTAAAGGTAGTCATCAGTTTAATTAGAATTCCACAATGGAGAATCATATTTAAAAACAGAAAGCAAAATAAAATTTCTCATAATAGCTCAGCTAAACATTAAAATCATTTCATTAGCAACATCAAACAATACACTCTCAATGAAAAACAATTTATTATTCAAAGTACCAATTAAACTAAATGTGATATATAAAAGTTGTGCTTAGGCAAAAAAAAAATCAGTTTCATATAATTAACTTCAGACTAACACTGCAATTAGTAGAGAAAATATGCAGATGTTACCAAATTCTGCAGATATTACGTGGGAGTTGAAATATGTGTTGGGCTTCTGCTTTCAAAAATAGTTTCTTGTATTAAATGATCTCTACAGGAGGAAGGAATGTAGTTAAAAAAAGGAATTGCCTCTACATTTGAAGACCCAAATATGGTTTAAAGAAAAATGGTGTGTTTTATTTTCAATCTGTAAGGTATAATGATATTGATCTACCATAGTTCTTTAAAATTAACAAATAAGAATGAAGATTATTCCAAGTTGCTTTTTCAAAAGGCTAGGGAAAGCAGAGAAGAATTCATATCAGTTCTGAGACACTAAAGATGTCCTTTGTGATATGAGGACTCCCACCAAGCCTAAAAGAAGAGCTTCAAAAGACAAACGCCATTCCAACTGTGGTGCCTCTTACCAAGGTGTTGAGGCACTTGTGTTAACAACATGCTACCCCTGTTGGCTACATTAAGTAACTTCAAATAGGAGAAATAAATAAATTATTAATAAAATATCTAGTGTTTTATTGTTTCTCAAGTGTTTATTTTAATGTCTTATTTTCTCTTGAAATTCTGTTCACTTAGAATTATTTATGATCAAAGTAGAAAACATTTATGACTCTACTAGGAGGAGCCCAGAGTCGACACCTCAAAGGGCAGTGTAAGTATAAAATCAAACAGCATAAGTCATTCTTGTGATTAAGAATGGGGAGTGGGCCACTGGTTAATGCACTTGCTACACAAGCCAGAGGGCAGCAGCTGTTCTAATCCCCTTAAATGTCTGGTAAGTGTGAAAAGTCTACCTGGAATTTCAGCCTTGAAATGAAAAAAGAGACAAGAGATTCCCATCTCTGGAGCAAGCTAACTCTGTGTTAGAGAGACCCTGCCTCAATAATTAAGATGTGGAAACATTCTGGAGAAACGTTCTTGACACCAACCTTGGGCCTCTACAAGTATGCAAACACATATGTGCCCCTGCACATGTAAAAATATACACAAATACATACACACCCCTCCCACATACATACCATACTCATGAAATGAGAAGAAATTCTTGAGATTATCTGAAAATCCAGAATTATGGGTTCAACAAGCACATAAAATTTGTATTTTGGCTGCTCGTCTTGTCTCCTTCCTTTGGTTAAGATATGAGGTCATGTGGGTTACAGAAAGAACATGGCCACTCTGACATTGTTAGAAGTGGCTACATGTGACTTTGTAGTATGGGAGGCTTTCTGCTTGTCTGTGTCTGCCACATAGTGGTTCAGGGTGAGCTGTTGATATTCTGATGGCCTTAACCTGTGTGTGTTAATCCCTAACCTTGTGCCCTGAAAGTTTCTCAACTCATTCTGTCTCATGATGTGTAGTATGTGTCACAGGCTCTGATGTCTCAGGTTTTCTTAGGCCTCCTGCCTTAGCTTCCCAACTGGTGGGACTGTAGGTCACCACCTCTGGCTGACCTTGTCCTCTTTCTTTTTGTTGCTACACATGGTCTTATAGTAGTAGGTAGTAGAACAAAACCCAAGAAGAGCTGGAATATCTTAGAAAAAGTGGTGGTCATCATTTCTATCTTATCTTTTTCTCCATGTCCCTTAAGTCTTATTCCAAGGTAGTATCTTCCATTATGTGTTTGTGTCTTTGTTTTGATGTATGTTTGCATGCATGTGTGTTATTGGGTATCTTTCCTTAGGCACCCTGTCTCTCACTGGTAAGGAACTTGCCAAATAGGCTAGGCTGTCAGCCAGTGAGCCCTAGAGATCCTCTTGTCCCTGCTCCATGACTCCTAAAATTAAGGCAACGATACTTTATCTTTATGTTCTTGATACTATATAACTGACTATTGCTCAAAGAAGTAGAAGTATGTTTTGGAGAGAGTGATCAATAAGAACAAAACCCTGTTCCAATTGTTCTGAAAACACATGAGCAACCCTCAAAATTGCAGCCTAAGAGCCAGACTGAAAGGTTTCTAATGAAGTGTTATCCAGGACAAGCTTTTATGTTTGACTAGAAATGGAAACTGCATTTTAAAAACTGAAGCATGCAATGAAGCATGGATTAAGGCATATGGTGTATTAGAATAAAAGAAAATGTATATACAGGACCTAATTCAAGAATGTTGCTCTGAGTCAGATGGGAGGAAGTCTAACCCACTTTCTTCAGTGCTCATTAACTGCTGTTCTTCATCTTACTTGCCAGAATGACACCTAGGCTTCTAGGATATTTGTTTAAATCCTTAGAAACAATTGCTACCTTGGGATTTCTCTATATAACTCAATAAAAGAGTAATTGTATTTTCCCTCTAAACATTTGCATAGGACTAATTAAATTTAAGAACACATTGCCTGTTTCACTAATTTAAAACATACCAGGAAGGAAGAGAATAAGGAAGAACGTGTCAACAGAGGGGAGGAAAGTAAAGATCATGTTTGCTGTTGTGAGAAGATTCCACGTGGTATTTTGAACAGGAGGCTAACTGGTGTCAGGATTCACTGTAATCAATACTTCAAAATTCTTCACTGGAATGTGAATGCAGGCATATTATATCTGTTTACTTATGACTCTGTAAACAGTCTCTCTCTCTCTCTCTCTCTCTCTCTCTCTCTCTCTCTCTTTCTCTCTCTCTCTCTTTCTCTCTCTTCTCTCTCTCTCCCTCTCTCTCTCCATACCTCCCCATCTCCATTTCCCTATCCTTCCCTTCCTCCCTCTCCCTGCCCCCTGCATGTGTGTGTGTGTGTGTTTGTGTGTGTATTTGTGTATGTGTAGTGGGAATGAACAGAGATCAGAGGCTCAACACTGGCTTGCCTTCTTAATTGCACTTCCATTCTATTTTAATTTTATTTTAAAATTTTTTATTGGATATTTTATTTATTTACAATACAGATGCATCCCCTTTCCCCCTTTCCCCTTCATAGATCCCCTTTCCCATCCTCCTCCTTCTTTATGCTTTTATACCATTTTAATTACATGTATGTATCAAGGTCAGTTCTAAGTTGAGGGTCTAGCAATACAATTGATGCAAGTCGTCAAGGAACAAGCAAGACAATAAACACAAATAGTCAAAGAAAAAGCAATGCATTAAACTCAATTCTGTGAACACTCCCATGATCACTGTTTCTAAGGGTCAAGATGACCAAAATATCTGAGCCTACTTCCCTGTTCTAGCCCAAGGTCATTTTCATGTCTGAAGCCTACTTCCTTGTTCTAGCCTAAAATTTAGATTCCTGTCTGAAATTACTTCTTTGTTCTAGCCTAATATTTAGATTCCTGCCTGAAATTACTTCTTAGCACATGTGTTAAGGCTCCTTTAATTGTCAAGTTAAAAATACTTTTGTTTCTTCTACAGTATTTAACGTAAGTTGCATTGATTGTACACCTTCTAATTTGTGTTTTGAAATCCAGCATGTCAGTTATGGAGGTCTATCAACCAGCTTTTGTTTTAGTGCCATGGGTATCACAGAACCTTGGTATTCTAAAAATAGCTTACAAGTACTGGAAGAAATGAGTCAGGCTTTAAGCAGAAGCAAGAGGGTAGTGGGCTTGATTATTCCTGGTATAACAGCTTTAATTACATTAATTGCTAGCACCACTGCTTCTGCAATTGCTGTGACACAAGAAATTAAGACAGCTACTTTTGCTAATCATTTAGCAAACAATGTTACTAATGTAATACAAGAGGATTTAGATAGGCATTTGGAACAATGGATTGATGCTCTTATCCTATTCAAATTACTGGAAGGAGGTTCAGAATTTAAGGGTAAGGAGCCATCTTGAGTGTCATGCCAAATACTATTGGATTCATGTTAGTTCTACAATTTACAATGGTAGTCATTATAATTAGGAAAAAGTTTAAAGACACTTGAAGGGTATTTGGCATAATTCTAACACCTCTCTGGATGTTTTAACTTTACATAGTGAGCGGATGACTTTCAAAAATTCTGCTCTGCTGAATGTTGATGCAGTAGATACTGCAGATAAAATTACCCATGGCCTTAGGTCAGTATTTCTATTTTGGTCAAGCTTCAAAAATGGCATATATAGCTTGATCATGCTAGCCATTTTTGTTCTGGGAATACTTTTATTCCTGCCCATCTTGTTAAACCTTGTCTTGAACAACATCAACATGTTGGCAGCCAAAGTACATGGCTTAAAACTGAAAATGAACCCCCAGACAGAGTTGTTAATTTAACAGGCTGGCAAGCCAAGGAAGGGTAAGATTCTGCAGAGCCTTACCAACCTAAGACAGAAGTGCATTGTTTTTGATGATGCATATCCCATGATGGGTAAGTCATTCTTGTCAGAATGACCTAAGACAGGCTTAGTCTTGTTAATGAAATTAAAAAGGTGGAGAGGCAGAGAGCCTTTGGAGCTGCTTGGCAAGAATCTGACTTGGGCTAAGGACAAGGAAATGGGCTGTTTGGCAGGAATATGACATTGGCCAAAAACAAGGAAGTGGGCTTCAGGCAGGAATCTGACATTAGCCCATTCTATTTTTAAAGATAGAGTCTTACATGGTCATTTGAAGTTCACCAACTCAGCTACCCTGACTGGCCAGCAAGCACTAGGGATCCTCCTGTTTGTACCTCCCAAGTACTGGGATTAGAAGAAATACAGCCATGCTGAGACTGTCACACATGTGTTGGGAACATGGACTCAGGTTCTCATGTTTGCATTGCAAGCTCTCCATTGAATGAGGTAAGTACCCGGGTGCCTCTTAAACTTGGTGAATCAAAATTCATGGCCAAAGAGATGCCAAGCTCCAAAGCATGTCCAAAAGCATTGGTGAACTTTGCAAAGGGTCCTTGTCTGTGGTAGTCAAGGATACCATAGGAATACTAGTAAAAGGAGTTGGTGCTATAGACAACTGGAATACATAGGAGAACCGAAAACAAGTGAAGCCAGTGTCAGACGTTTCCTATCTGCTCTTGCGCTTGATAAGAAAAGGCAGAAAAACCTTCCTCAATTATGTACCACATTTGACTTGCATAACCTAAATTCTGGAAGAAAATGAGGACATAGCTCAATACTTGCCTAAGTCTGCACTGAGGTGTGGCATGTGTATCTCACATTATTCTGGTCACATAACCATGGACTAGAATGTATACATGTCCTGGTTGGTACCACCTGTCAGTTGGGTTTTTTGTTTATTTGTTTGTTTGTTTGCACTAAAGAATAAAGTATATCACAGGAGTAACCTTGGTGGGTTGTGCTGAGTATGGGTGCTCTACAGTGAGGGACCTGACCTGGAGCGTCTACATTTGTAGACTGTCAGGTCAGAGAGAAACGATAAAGTTTAACTCAGACCCAGGAAGTCAACTCTTTTTAATTTTTAGCAATTATGTAGGAAATTCACAGAATTGAGTTTTGATTTCTCAATATGGCACATCTTAAAGGCACTATGTAAGGTGCCCATGATGGACAACTGGCTTCAGCTGCATTCAGAAAAGAATGCCCGACTAGAAACTTTTTTTCAGTGAGTCTAACTAGGCTCTTATTTAGTTGGGAGGCTTCCCCTTAATTTAAGAGAATACTTCCCAGTTTCAAACTCTTTATCCAGAGTGTTTGGAAGACAATGAAATAATGGAAATTTTCATCAAAAGTAAATAAATTCTTCATGCCTTCAATATTCATAGTGATGACATTTAATGCCTTTTAAGATTATAATTTGTACTTGCTGTGCCAAATTTACAATCTGACTATTGAAGAAGTCAGATGAGACTAAGTCTCATAAATACAGCTATGGCTTCCAGGTGTGCTGGGGCATTCCTACAATCCCAGCACTAGGAAGGTAGAGGTAGGAGGATCAGAAGTCCAAGGCCAACTTCAGCTAGCAGCAAGTAAAGGACTAGCCTATTCTATATGACACCATGAATCAAAGGCATGATTGAAAAACCAAACCAAATCAAACGGCTTGGGAGTACCACATTAGCTGGCAATTCTCAAAGAATGTATTCTGACATTTGAGCATACACATTCATACTTAAAATGAATTGAGGACACTTGAGTAACTTCTGGATTTCTAGCTTTAGCAAGTTTCCCCAGTTCAAATCTAATTCTGGCTATAGAAACTACAATGAGGGAAAGAGAGCTAGGATCATTTTTCATTCCTCTGGCAAATATTTATCAAGAGTCTGTAAACAGCAGCTGGCTTATTGTGTGTATGAACCACATAGCCGCACGGCAGCGGCACTGAGGAGCACGCACCTTTCAGAGAAGGGAAAGGTAAGGGGTGGAAAAAGTTCTTTGGCCTCTAATAGTGTAAGGAGAATGTATTTAAATGCACTTCAGAAAGTTTAAAGTGACGAGCAATGATATAATCAGTATAAGTACTTTGGAATGTTATTCTTATTATTCTCAGAGGCATAGACACTTAAATCCCTCTCTGACCTATATCAGGGGCCATGTGGTGGGCTGAGGTCTTGATTTCAATGTTGCTCTGTTCTTTGGAATGATCTAGAAGCACTGTAGATATCACCATTCTTTGTGCAGTTCCTTCCTGCTAGGGATACATCTGCTATTTAATGAGCTTCCCCTGGAGATGAAGAAGAGTACAGTAATTGTGCTGTTGTGTGCTCCTTAACAACAAAGCTATGCTCAGGAATACACTCATAAAACAAGTTTTCATCGTGTGCACATACCGACGTGTACTCCCATTAGTGTAGATGGTATACGTGCATGTGAGAAGTATGGGCTGCTGTCCTAGCAACAGAGCATCGTGGTGTTTTATAGTAAGGCTTATCTAGGCAGAAGTACCCTCTAAAACAGATGTTCTCAACCTGAAGTCATGATCCCTTATGGGGATTCAATGACCCTTTCACAGGGGTCAGGTATCAGATATCCTGCATATAGGGTTTTTATTTACAATATGATTCATAACAGCAGCAAAATCATAGTTATGAGGTAGCAATAAAAAAATGGTTTTGTGGTTGGGGTCACCAGAACAACCGTATTAAGGGTTCACAGCATTAGGAAGGTCGAGAAGCACTGCTCTAAAACAATGGTGGATGGTGGGGTGATGTGTAAGCATGTGATGCGGGCTCTTACTGTGAAATCAGAGATATGGGCTACACTGCTCCACTTTCATCAAAAGTTTAGCACAGTGCTAAATTCATTCAGACCAGTGACATTGAATGGTGATGTTAAAATTACAATGCCACCACTGTGTGATAAGAATGTTAAGTATTGTTATAATTTTATGGGACCATCATTGTATATACCAGTTATTGTTTGCCAAAATGTTATTATGTGGGAGTGATTGTAAACAAAAACAGCCTAGCCTATTAAACAGGTATACTTAGAGCTAGGAAAGTGTGATCAGAGTGAACTTCTATGAGAGATTTTGAAAGTAGGGCAGTTTCAGATGACCACAAAATCTTACAAAATGAGAAAGGCCAAGGAAAATGGGGTGACGTGTTGGTAATCTGTGGCAGAGGTTAAAATGGCTGTACACTAATACAGTGTAGGTAATAAAAGGCCAAAATGAGTGTGGACTTGAGAAACTTATAGATGGTTCAGCAGGAATTTTCAGAATATTCTATCTGATATCACCTGTTTATGTTTTTCAAGTAAATGTTACCCATGGGTAGAAAAGTGAAGCATGGAAGTTTGGAACAGAAGGTGAGTAAATCCAACTGGACATGACCAGCAGAAACGGAGTTCTGGTGATGGCTATGGAATGGCCGGAGCAGAGCTGGGGTTTGTCACTCAGGCAAGCCCATTTGAATGTGCTCTCAGAGCCCAAGTTGCACATGACAGCATAAGACCACATTCATCTAGAGCCATGTTGAGCATGAAGTGCTAGGTTCTAGATTCCAGGGCGCTGGGTGAGAAGATTTGAAGTGGATCCAAAATACACATTTCTAACAAGTTCCCAAGGGATGCCACACTGGGACGCGTCTGAAAACCACTGTTGTAAATCTCTATCCCTTGTCAGTATTCTAACCTACAAGTCCCCAGATTTGGCACGCTGTACTTTTATAAAAACACATGATGGGAGCAATCAGACTTGAATATATTGGATCCTCACATCATTTTCCTGGTTCTCTAAATTTCTAGTGTTTTCAGAAAATTTACTGCTAAGCAACATTCATAATGTGTTCCAACATACTACATTCCCAGTCTTTCTAAGATGTCTCCTTCATGTTTGATACAAACCCTCCCCACCTCCATCTGTCACTACTCCTATCAAATGGGATGTTCCCTACATGTCTTTATAATAACACAAACATTACCCAAGCCTCAAAGTGCTTCTACATAAAGATTCCTGGGATCTGGTCCAAAATAGTCTGTCTTCCTTCACTGAACAATTATCATACCAAAAATCTTTTCACCATATTTTTCTTCTTAATAATGTAATAATGATTCCCTTTTCTTTATGCTAAGAGTAAACACTTGATGAGTACCATTTTAGAGCATACACATTTTATATCTCCCAAAGAGTGTGCAGCATAGCAGTAGAGAAGCTAGAAGTACTTAAGGGAATCTTACTGATAGCATGTAATCCCTACTTTCCATTAAAGTTTATGAGATGAAATAAAATGAAATTGTGAATCATACATCTCCATTTATTTCTGCAGACTACAAAAATGATTTTTAAAGAAGCCTTGACGCCATCATAAAAGTAGTGTGCAAAAGATGCAAAACTGCTACACTTGTGTCCTTGGTTATGACCTCATGTGTGCTCCTTGTTATCATTTTCTTTTGTTAAACATAAACATAGTGGGGCTGGAGAGCTGGCTCAGAGGTCGAGAACACTGATTGCTCTTTCAGAGGTCCTGAGTTCAAGTCTCGGCAGCTACACTGTGGCTCACAACCATCTATGATCACACCTGGCTCCCTCTTCTGGCATGCAGGCATATATGTAGGCAGAACACTGTGTACATAATAAATGGGTAAGTAAATAAATGTTTAAAAACAAACATAAACATGGTAAATTTTCTTTGTAATAGTTTAAGAAAATTCTGCCCCTAGAGGCATTGCTGCTGTGTCACATGTGCATCAGTAGGTGGTAGAGAGGAGAGAGGCTATGTCTGTGCTCTGAGTTCTAACCTATGGACATCTGAATGATTAGCACCCTAACATTGCCTGCATAAAAGTGAACCTGAAACAACCACCAGTGTGGTACTAGGGGGTCCTGACAGGGAGCCAGCCTGAGATGACTGCCAGTCCTGCACCACAGAAGTCCCGACTGGCTCCCATGATGGGGAACAAGCTGGAGACTAGAAGACCACAGGCCCGCAGCCAGGAATGAGCCTGAGGCAGAAGACCCTTGCAAGGGGCCACTCTGGTGGGCCAGGTAGAGAGCAACACCATTATTAATCCATGGGATCTGGAAAGGCAGCTAGCCTGGGCAAGGGGTGGGGGTGGGGAGCAGGTACAGACAATGCCAAAGATGACCCACGTCTTGTTCTGTAATGTATGAGCAGGGAATAGAACTCCTGAGATGACCCCAGACACTCAGAGACCCCAGGTACCACAAAGAGGAGCAAGTAAGTGGTGGAGAAATAGAAGTGAAAGATAAACAGAAGGATGTGGGCACAATGAAGAGAGGCAAAACTGGAGACTCGCGGGTTGTGAGAAAGAGCCTGATGTGGGTAGCTGATGATGCAACTTGGGACCATGGTGCGGTCCTGACCTGTGCTGCTGCGGGGCAGGGGCCAGGGGCATGTCTGGGTTCGTGGCCCTGAAGTAGCAGGGGTCTTTTAGCATCAAAGGCCAAGTAGATGTTGCTGGTCTAAGCTGCCTCCTGGGGAAAAGTTGATGTCTGAGAGCTGTGCAGAACTGGCCCCACTCCTCACATGGGAGAGATGACCCTGGGGCGTGAGAACAAGTGGTCTGAGCCTGCCCCTAGTCAGCCGAAGTACTCTGGAGAGCAGCTCCCACACTTTATGGGGGTTGCAGGTGAGCCAACCCAAGGATATGAGCCTAGGAGAGCTGGCCCTGCCCCTTGTCTCCTGTGTGGTACCATGGATAAAGGAGAGATACCCTCCTCTCTTGCCCCATCACCTGCAGCAAGTAGGAGACCTGGCCCTATGATTATGAGAGAAGTGAACTGGCCTGTCCGTTACCAGCTGCACACCCTGTAGAGCAGACCCTGTACCTCACCTGGGCAGTACAGTAGAGTGGCCCTGGATTTGGGGTTTATGGGTGATTTGGCCCTGTGGAGAGCTGGCCCTCCCTCCTGTCTGCTGGGCAGTGGTGCATATCATATGAGGGAGAGACATCCTACTACAACTTCCACAATGAGATTCTTCTGTTGTGGGAAGGCTGCAAGGGTGAAGTGCATATGCATAGGTGGGGTGAGATGCATGGGATTGTTGAGGGTGCATGATGCAAAATTCATATAGAACCAAGAAAAAGTTTAAGAAAATATTATGAGAAAATGAGTTTTTCTGCTTTGGTTACCTTGAAAGGGATCAAATAACATGTTAACAGTTTCTGCTGAGAAAAAATTTAATATTTATACAATGTCCTCCTCCTCATATCCATACTAAAGCCAAGCCCAGAACTGCTTTCTAGCTTTGCTGCTTGCTTTTCTTGTGAAAGTTAAATTGCTCAAAATACTTTATTACTACAGCCATGTCCACACTCACACTTCATCTTTACATTATCAGGTCTATAAATGTCTGAAATACCTTACCTAAGAGAACACTCCTTACTGGAACTGGGGATTAATAAGAACATATCTTATTACCTTCTAGAAAAAAAATATACATTTTCAACCAAATGTCAAGGAAACAGAAAATGAGAATTAAACCTTGTGATTTTACTTTTTACAAATGCCCTTAAAATAATGTTTGTTTGTTTGTATTACAAGTAACAACAACAACAACAAAATAATAATAACAACTGTCTTACATTCTTTTTCCTTGTGCATCTCTAGAAAGTTAGTTTAAAATAGCTGATAACTAAAATGTCTTTTATATTTTTCTTTCTTATTTTTCAAAAACAGGAAAAGGTCATGAAAGTGACTTGTGATTTGGGTCCGAGTCATGATACCACGATCCCATTTGTGCCTCATAACTTTTACCACCTCCAAGTAGCACAGGTTTGTCATTCTTTAGAAATAAGAATAGGAAAGATAAGTTAACCATAAATTTTCGACAGTCAATTCTTCACCAAGAGTGAAGTCTGATCAATATCATAAGACCTCTGTAAAGAAAAATTCCAACTTTCTTATTGTTTCCTACAACCCAAGAACATAAGTCAAGATGGTGGCTACTTGTTAATCAGATAGAGACCAATCGACAAGTTCTCTGTACATAGATGACACCTTTCTTCTTCGCATTTCTCTATTCATTTTACTTAGTTGCATTTATTTTTCAGTAAAAGAACAAGCCTTTGAAAATTAATGAGTTTTTGTTTGCATTCTGCATACCATCCATACCATTTTCATAATGTTACCAAAATTATATTAAAAATTGGTTAAACCTAAAAGATCAGACTTGTCAAAGCTATTGAGAAAAGGTCAAGGTAATCATGCAACCATGCAAAGCACACGGTGGCCACATACCGACTGCTGTCATGTAATCCCAGCGCTCAATGAGGCACATATTGAAGGTGAGGTGATCAGATGTTTGCCCTTTGCCAACAAGCAAGATATCCCGCTCCAAGTTCTGGCACATAGAAGAAGTCCAGCCAACAAGAAACCAAAACACTACCAAGATTATTACTGCCAGCATCCTCATGACCCGACCGCCAGTCATGTATGGGATTCTTTGTGCTGTTCGTGAAAGGAACACTTTCAAAACCCTGGAAATAAAGAAGATCAGAGTGTGAAGATAAACCAGTCAGAAGGAAAAGCTTTAAAATATGGGATATTAAATCTTAGAAAACTTAAGCCTAGCTAAAAATCACTTTCACAGTTTTAAGACAAGACACTCACAAACACTATTGTTCATATTTTTTATTATATTTAACTTTGTTCCAACATTATTCTAAGTCAAATCTTTCTGAAGCCTGTTGTTTGTTTCTATAAAAAAAAACATGGCCTATGGTATTTTTTCATTTCATATAATTTCTTATGTTTTTTTATCATGCTAACAAAATAATGCAGTATTATAAAAACAGTAAGTTTGAAAGATATTTAAACATTAGGTCAAGTCAGTAAAATCATTTTGTTAAGAAGTTTAGGATGAGGTTTTTTTTTAAAATATGGGTATGTTTTTCTTAATGCAATTTTTCTCTTCTGTAAAGATGGCTCAAATAGCTAGTGTGAGGAACTAGTGTTTGATGACCTTAGTATTGTTCTACCTAAAGATGGCAGGAAGGCACAAAGTTAGTTTTCCTCTACTGACCAACCTGTTCTTCAATTTAATCTCTAGGATATTCTCAGATTACTTTAAACTTTCCATTCTCATCCTGATAAGTCACCAGAGCTGTGACCTGAGATTCAGTGCCAAGAGCAGGTCTCCAATGTTCACCACATAGCAGTTCATTTCCACGTTTTTGTAGAACCTTCTGGCAGTATCCAATCCTTAGCTAGTAACTGGGACTTGAGTTCTCACTGCTGTGACTCTGACTGGTTTATCTGCTGTTTGCTATTAGCTCGCTCTATCTACCCCAAGTAATGACCACCATTATCATACTATAGGATAGAGTTAAATATTTACTTAGTTATATACGGGCATGACATACAATCAAATATTTTTTATGAGGTCTGTCTGGAACGAATCTAATAGTTGCTAAAATATGATTATTATCTTAGGGGAAAGTGAGGTATCTATAAGACACAGAGGCCTGCAGTCACTAAATACACAGACTTGCTTCTAGCTATGGCAGGGAGAATTGTAAACTGGAAATGGTTGCCTTCCAAAGGGCAATCCTGACTCTTTTGCTAGTCTTCCATATTTCAACAAGGCCAGATACAATGATTTGAATAAGTTTGGCCTCCACAGACTCATGTGTTTGAATGCTTGGCCTATAGGAAGTGATGCTATTAGGAGGTGTGGCCTTGCTGGAGGAAGTGTGTCACTGTGGAGACTGGCTTTGAGGTCTCATATGCTCAAGCTCGGCCTAGAGTGGCAGTATCCTTCTGCTGCCTGCAGATTAAGATGTAGAACTCTCAGCTCCTTCTCCGGCACCATGTTGCCTGCACATTGTCATAATTCCCTCCGTGATGGTAATGGACTAAACCCTCTTCAGAGCAATATAAACACTAAGAAATCAGACAAAGAGAAAACGACTCCAAATTCTAGTTTGCTCTTCTACTGAACATCTGAAACCAACTTTAAGGAGAAACAGTAACAACTGTGTGTTAGGCTTTATGCAAGACAATATGGGAAACAGGACAGGATTCGTATCTTCTGGAACACAGCTTCAGTCAGGTTAGGAGCCCCTGTGGGATTTTGTATCTGTGAATATTGTGAAAATTTGGTAAGAGTACAATATTTCTGAACTTGCAACAACTAAAAATTAACTCAAACTCAGATGTGTCTTGAATTTGAGGTATTTCTGGTCATGCTTGCCTATGGTGCCCTGCATCATTGAAGCAACTTCAGTGCTAGCCCTCCACAGAGAACATTGTTCAGTTTGCTCTGTGCATGTCTTCACACCGTGTGACACAGGCCAGTGCTGCCAGAAACAGCTGGGCTCAGAACAAACCTCTGCATGCTGTGAACTTCAGTGATTTTATAGTACTTTCAAGTTTTCTTCACTTACAGAGACAATGGCTTAAATATGACAAACAAAAACTATTGGTATTTTCCTACTGTCGTTTCTCTGCATGTATAACATTAGGAAACCCTGAGTTGTTTTCTTTGAGTAGCACACCAGCTGATATGAGACCTCTGACACATACACAGCAGAGGACTGCCTGGTTTGGCTTCAGTGAGAGAAGATGCACCCAACCCTTGAGAGGCTTGAGGCCCCAGGGAGTGGTAAGGTCTGGCAGGGTGGGGACATCCTCTTGGAGATGGGACGGTGAGGAGTTATGGGGAAAAAAGCAGTCAGGGGACAGATCGGGAAGCAGATGGAGTCTGGACTATAAAAAAAGGATTAAAAGATAAAAAAAAAATTAAAAAAATGATTTTGTTTTTGAGTTGCTGACTTGGACTTTATACAAAACCCATGAAATGACCTTTTTCTTGGATTTGGATAAAATTTTTACAAGTTTCTGAAAGAGCCCTAAAACATACTTTGGATTCATACTTTAATTCATAGCTATGAAAATTTGCATTTTCAGCACCAAAAATTATAAAATTAAGATCAACCTGGATAAACAGTGAAGATGGTTCTATGTCCTATATTATCAAATGTGTAACCAAGATTTAATTCTTTATACAAACAATAAGAAAGTATATTCATTAAATTTGTATCATTATGTAATGTTTATCTTTTTACTTTTTGAGACTTTTATACATGATACTGTATTTACATCCTTTACATCCCTGCCTCTCCCCATCTTCAACCGCCCCATCTCCCCTATTTTCTCTCAATTTCAGGATCTTTTTTTCTTCTTCTTTCATTGTTAATGCTCCACACACACCCTACTGAGTCCATTTAGAACATGCCTTTAGGGCTAACCACTTGGGATAACCTATCATCGCTAGAAAAGACTGAGTGTCCCTTTCTCAGCAGCCATTGCTGGAACACAATGGTGTGGGGCCTTGTGACATTTCCCCACTTATACTGGAATGTCATCTGGTGTCATAAATATGTCAACTGGTGTCATAACTGTTGCTGTTTTCTTTAGTCAACTCTATGCCTGATGCTGTGGTTGATGGGAGCATTTTCCTGTTGTGTCTAGAAGACATTACCTAACAGCAGACATCCTAGTTTCCTGGCTCTTACAATGATTCTTCCTGGGCCATTTCTGCAATTTTCCCCCAGTCTTAGGTGTAAGGGTTGGGGTGTAGATGTATTAATCATGAATAGGCAACCACAGTTATTTATTCTTTCCAGTTTGGCCAATTGTAGAGCTCAGTAACATCCTCTAGCTGCTGCAAAAAGACACTTGGTGAGTGAGGGATGAGAGCTACACTTAACTGTGGACATAAGGATGTGTATTTAGAACGCAGTTAGGAATTATTGTGGCTTAGGAAAGTGGCAGTTGTAGATTCTCCTCTAGGACCCATGACCACAATAGTCACAGGTAGCTGGCTATGTTCCCAGTACCAGGCATCCTGTTGATCAGGACTTAAGTCCAATTAAACAGCTGCTGCTAAGACTCAAGATAAATGTGCCACCATTGTACCATTGGGAGTACCTTGTCAGCTGATCATTGCTATGGAGTGTAGGCTCTACAGCAGGTTAGGTCTGTTAATTGCTTTACTTCCTTGGCAGATTGCATAGCATCTTTGGATACTATGTTAGATAGCTCTCAGGGAGGAGGCTTCCAGACCAGTTACAGCTTAATACTCCAAGTCCTTATCTGAAATATGTGGTATCTTCAGAAATAAGGTTTTACTTTCAATTTCTGGGAGGCAGCCAAGGGCAACAGCACCAGACTGTATTGTTTTGGGAGTCTCTTGGACTCTGATTTTTAATCTTTAATAAACTGTAAAATTATATATATACCAAACGGTTATCTTAATAAATTTTGGGGCTCAGCAAGAAAAGGTGCTTGCCAGCACACCCCATCCCTGGGACCTGCATGGTGAAAAGAAAGAACTTAGTACCAAAAATTGTCCTCTGACTTCACAGATACACCACAGCATGTTGATACTCACTCAACATACGCATATATGCACACACCAAATAGTAAGTAAGTAAGTAAGTAAATTAACTTTTTGTTGGGTGCTAAGAATAAAACATGTATATAAAGTATTCCTGTACTGCTGCCATGCCTCTATTCCCTTAAACTTAATTTCATTACGATTCATTGTAAGTAAATTATATACCTATACCTAGCTATATACCCAGGTTTGTATAAAAATTCTTATATAGAAAGAGGTCATACATAGAAAAAGTTTGACTGACTCTCTTTTGTCAAGCTTGAAATCTAACTAGAAATAAGTCTGAAATTGTTACTATTATATGAAAGTCTCAGAAAAGTAACAAAAATAAAAATCAATGGAGGGAATAAATAAGCTGTTGTCATATGAAACAATATGTAGTCATGTACTGTGTGTAGCTGGTAAGTCTATTGATCTAATGAAAAATGTGTTATTGGATCCAAGCCTTACTGGGGATCCATACTGAGAAATAGCAGAAAGTGACAAGATGTAAGGAGGTGCTCTAGACCTAGGAACAATGTAGAGGAGAAGGCAGAAGCAGGGAGCTGTCCCGAAAATAGCTGATGCAACAAGTTTATAAGAGGGTGGGTTAGGAGCTAAATGCCCCCCAATGTTAACCCAGGACTGGATATTTTACAATTTGCTGTAGGATGTGTGTGTGTGTGTGTGTGTGTGTGTGTGTGTGTGTGGTGTTGTATTGATTGGTTTTGATCAGATTGAGAACTGCTGCTTTGGAGAAAATTACTTGTTACCTATGCTTTATTTCTATGATAAAAATATAGAAAATATTTTCTGTAATACCAAATGTTCATACAAATTCTGAAACTCATTAAAGTACTGTCTCTTTCAAAATACTTCTGAATCTGATCTCTTCCCCCGTCCTGTGTGTGTTTGTGTGTGTGTGTGTGTGTGTGCATGCGCGCACGTGCTCGCGCAAGTGTGTGCTCTCAAGTGCAGGTATGTGTACAGGCCAGCAGTTAATATTGGGTGTCTTTCTCTATTGATCAATTGACTGTTGTTTTTGTTTTTATTTTGAGACAGGGTTCACTCACTGTATATAGAGCAAATCAATAGGCTAGACTGAGTGTCCAGAAAGCCTGCAGGATCTGCCTACTTCTACCTTTCCACCCTACCTCCCAACACTGGAGTTACTGATGCCTGGCTTTCACATTGGCGCTAGAGATCCAAACTCATGTCATCATGTAGAGTTTCGAGCACTGAACTAATAGAGCTATCTCCCCAGCCTCATTAATCAGATGAACCTTGATCACAGAAGAAATCAACATGATGTGAGTTTAGACATCTTTTAATAAAGAAATTCCATTTCTAAATTACCAGAAATGCTTATGTTTTCCAGATGACCCTTGGATACTCATTGTACAACTTGATAATTCAAGATTGTTAGAAATCCCATAATCTCATTTCTAGAGAGGAAAACATAAACAGCAAAAACAATGCCCACAATTCCCCCAACTCCGCTGTTACAATTTTCAAATAAAAGGAACCATAACAACAAAATTTAAACAGCTTCGAGTTCTGGGCTTGTTACATGGCATAAGATGCATTTCTACATGTGCCTTAGAACAGGGTGAGGAGATCTTGTTTTATCTTTTAAACACTGAGCTCTTGTTAGTTTGTATGAGTTGACTCTTAGAAGCACAGACACACACAGACACACACACAGAGACACATATACACAGACACACAGTCACACACACACACACAGACACGTTAAATAAGCATCATTTTGAGTATAAAGGGTACCTGTCCCTACTTTCTCACTCTACATTCCTAGTTTGAGCTCACACACCTACACTCAGGTCTTATATTAAGGTCAGCATCACATCCTTCCAGTATCTAGCTGATACTTTTCTCTCCTCACTCTGTAGACTTTCCACCTCTTGATATGGATGAGGCACAAGCTCCCACCATGTTCCTGTACTTTCCTCACTTTCTGTAAGTTCCTTTTCAGTCTCCTCCTCCACCCTTCCTTTCACATGGCAGTGTTTTTCAAGGACTTTGTAAATGTCACTCCTTAGACTCTTATTCTACACAGCAATTGAGTCTCTCCTGCTTCATTTGTCACTATCAGCAAGGCCCACATCTACATATTCAGCTCAGAACATTCTCTTTCACCCAAGATCTGTGTGCTCAATGGCTTGTCAAAGACATACAGATTCCCAGTTTCCTCCAATCCACTTGGCTGTTATTACCCATCTCCGTGGATACTGTGACTGAATTGTACAATGCAAAAACCTATGAATGAACTTGGTGTTTTCCTTTCATCAACACTCCAGCAATCAAATGAATTATCAAGGACTTAATTTCTGTCTTCAGTTTCTCCTATTTCCTCCATCTTCAGTGTTCTTGCCCTTTAATATACTCCCACAGTAGTGTCCTAACTTGTCTCCTTACTAGTCTTGGCCATCTATAATTCACAGTATACACTGAAGGTGCATCATCATTTATATCTTCCTGCTGGTCAGGTTCTCCTACTTACAGTCCTTTTATGGCTTTTTAACTCAAATCCTAGCATCTCCTATGAGCCCTCTGAACAGTGGCTCCTCCTCATTGAGCAGCCATCTCTCCATTTTGTCCTTTCTCAGGTCCGCATCTCCCTTTGGATGACATGCAGGGGTCATCTATCTCAGATATTATTTTCAACAGGCTTTAGAAGGATGCAGGTGATTTTCCAAATACATTTCTCAGGCTTGCAAATAGGTTTTCACTTTTTATTATGATATGGCCAGAATTTAATACCTCCAGTAAAAGTGGGTTTCAATCATTACAACATTTGCATTTCTTTGTGATTTTGCAACATCTCTTTCATTTACAAATAAGGGGTGAAACCTATTCCTTAAGCTGCCAGCTTCATCCATACAACCAGAGTAACTAAAACACCATGAAGGTCTGCCTTTGATTCTTAATTTCTATTAGTCATTTGGGAAATGAAGCATATAAAAGAGTTGTGAGTCCTGCTGTCATTCTGCTTCAGTAGTGATGAGTCCCCATGTTCATTTCATTTTCATCAATTTTTCAACACTTCATTTTCAGAACCAAATGCTACCAATTTGGTCATTGAATGGATAAGAATTATAATGGATCAAAAGGACTGGCATGATCTGAATGAAAATAAGTATTAGTCCTGCCAAACACACAGCTTTTCAAGATTGTTATGAGCACATTCAGTTATTGCTACAATAAGAAAGTCACAGCTGTGTATCTCACATGTTTTGTCAGTGTCCTGATAGGTTCGAGCTTGAATAGCACATCCTTCTTCCTTTCTTCTCATCTTAACTCAGCCCGGTAGAGCAAGGAGAAATCATAACCAAAGGGAAAGGAGTGAAGGGAGACGAGATGCGAAGCTATTGTGTGTCATCCTGGATGTTTGGAGCAGAAGGAACTTGGAGAACTGTCACTTTTGATCCTATTCATGTATACAGGAGATGTGGAGATCCAGTGAGGGGAATCATTAATCCAAAGTAACAACTAGCAAGTAGCATAATCATGGCAAATATTGACCCTCTGATTGGTAGCCTTTAGTACTTCGCTAAAAGGAAATTGGTAGCCTGTTCAGAACCGTATTGATTTTATAAGGCACACCATGGCTCCACCTGCCCAAGTATGGCTCATTTTCCCTATTTCTCTGTGTGCTTTTTTTCTCTAACATAGATACCCATCATTTGAAAAACATCCTATCTATCCACTAATTGAAATCATCATTATCCTTGTACATTTAGCACAAGAATGAAATGCTATCTAGTCTGGGTAACAGAGAGAAAAAAATAAAAAGGGAGTAGAGCTTTGGAGAACTATGGCATATGATTAAACATATAAACATAAATATAACAGGATCCTAGGAAAAATAGGGAAAGGAAAAGGAGCCAGAAAAATATATGAAGAAATAATGACGACATACCCCAAATATGACAGTAGACATGAATCTATACATTAAATAAGCTTCTGAAACCCCTGGTGGGTGAATTAGAGACATTTACATTATGACACATCATCACATTGTTATCCAGTGGCTATGAGTTGGAGACAGAGAAATAAATTTGAAACTTCAGGAGAAGAGAATCTCACCATATACAATGAGTTCTCATTATGAGAAAAATAGCAGATTTCTTATCGGAAACATGAAGGATAGGGCACAGCAGGATGACAAAGTCAAATCCCCTAAAGAGAAAGGGAGGAAAGACAGGAACACTTTGCTAACCAAGAACCCATGTCTGGTAAAGTTCTCCTTTAGAAATGAAGGTGAAGTTAGAATAGTTGTAGAGAAATAAAAAAAAAAAGATTAGTTTCTCTCTACTTGAAAAAGCCCTTTCTGAGATGCTAAAGGAAGACCTTTACATGGAGACAAAAGGACATAATACAAAAACGCAAAAGCATGTGGAAAAATGATACCTCTGCTAAAAGTAATCAAGTCAGTAAATACACACAGTATCAATGCACTCTGGGTTTCGATTCTTTTCACCTGTGTGATTTCCAACACTGTATAAAGCAAGTATAATTCTGCATTGATGGGCGCATGGTGCTTAGAGATGTAATTTTCATCATGAACAATGTCAAAGATGGTAACAACATACATGAGTAAAGTTCTTTATGTTACCCAAACCCAATTGGGTTAATCTGAAATAAATTGCTCTAAATTTAGGTATAATTATAATCTCTAGAGAAGTTACTAAGAGAATAACTAAAATGTGTGCAGTAAGATAAAACTGGAATCAAGACACAGTACAAAGTACTGATTTCTCACAAATGTAGGTAGTCATAGGGGAAGGAAGGACAAAAATGGTATTGGATATAAAAACAAATTTCCAATGGAAGAAGTACTACTTTATATGTTGCTAAACTAAGTGTAAGTAGACTAAACTCTTCAAGCAAGTGTGGCAATGCTAGAATGAAGTTCTTACAATGATCCTGAGTGTTGTCTATAAGAGATTCACTTTGGGTCCAAAGAAACAAAGTAGTTGAATTTTAAAATGTAAAAATGACTATGTATACAAATAACAGACAATCAAGAGTGAGGCTAGCTAGAATAGTATTAGATTGAATACACTTTAAGGCAGTATTTTTTTAAAAGAGACAAAGAATGTCATTATACTCTTGTAAAACTGTTACTCCACCATGAGGAACAAGGGTAGATGTGTGTAAACCCTCAGTGGAAACTGTTTGCTGCAGAAGTATGAAGATCTGATTTTGATCCCTTGCAGCTTTGTAAAAGCCAGTGTGACAGCTGCACAAGTAACCCCAGTGCTTGTGAGGCTGAGTCGGGAGAATCCTAGGGTTCTGTGGCCAGCCAGCCAGTGCAGCTGAAACAGGGATGCTCAGTAAAGGATTTTCTTTCCAAAACGAAAGGTGAAAGAGCAGCCCGAGGGCAACCTCTGACTTCTTCATGCTTTGTGCACCTGCATGGTAAGTACACCTGCACTTAGAAGGTATGCATATATATACACAACACACACACACACATCAATCAATCAATCAATCAGTCAGTCAGTCAATCAATCTGTAAATGTGTCTGCATCAAATAGCAGAGCCTCATATTAAATAAAGCAAATTCTAAAATTAAAGAGTTAAATAGTTTAATAAAATATAAATTTCTATGCGGACATTAACAAGAAAAGAGACTATGAGCAAAATTATAAAGCAACTCAGTGTGTCTGACACTTTGCTATATGCCCTAGGATACTTACAAATGCAAACCAACACAAAATCATAACCTAGTTTAAGTTTCCAAAGGCTGGTAGTCATGCATAGAATACTCTGCACAGCAGAATACTCCCAAATGCATATGAATGATGACCCAGGACTGTAGGGGTGCACTGTGTGAAGGTTGTCTTTGTTTTATTCAGTTATTCAGTTATTAATTTCTGTACCCGTAGAGAGCTGAGTACCAACCAGATTTTGGTAAACAGATACCTTCCTCTCTCACTGATCGGCTTAATTAGGAGCTGAAAGGAAACAGCTAGGCAGGATAGGAAAAATAGAATTTCTGGGCTGACAAAGGGTCTCTAGGAGAAGAACTTGTGGTAGGAAAATTTGTTAGCCTGATATGGAGGAAGTCAGACATGGTGAGGGAGAGAGGGATGGGGTTGGGCCACATCGCAGACATGAGTATAATATATATATATATATTTATATATATTTATATATATATACTTTATATATATATATAATATATTATATATATACTTTAAAATATATATATAAATTATATATATATATTATATAATATATAATATATATATTATATATTATATATATAATATATATATAAAGTATAATATATTATACTTTATATATATATAAAGTTAGATGAGCTAGCTGAGAGATAGCCTAAGCTAAGGCCTGAGCTCTAATAAAAATTAATATGTCTTTGTGTCATTATTCTGTGACTGGTGGGAACAAGGAAGTCTGGCAATATAGGATGGACCAAACAAAAAAAGGAGAAGATAAAACAACAGAGACATTCAATAAACAGACATTCAATACACTGAAGTTTATTTCTTTAAATCAACAAAATTGACAAACATTTAATTAGACAAATAACAAACAGAAAATAAGTCTAATTAGTCTCAGATTGTGATTGAAAGTGGATACACTATAGGTCAGTTATTTCTCACTGATTAAGCAGCAAAATATTCTAAAAAATGTTATTTGGTTGTTTATAAATTTTAATATTTTACCACTTAATACATCATGGTATTATACAGCATAATTTGCATAAACTATAAAAATAAAGTTATTACAAATGGTTGCTTAATAGAGCTATTTGAATGACCAATTCTATTACAATCTCTAAAGGGAAGCATCCCATTGCACGGTTTTATAGATAGCATCAAGAGAGGAATACCCTAGACTAGCCAAATTCAGTAGAATTTATCTGAGCAAGAAGGATGTCAAAAAATTACAAGCTGGACAACAAATACAAAAATGTTCCAGAGAACTCTTACCAGCAAACTAATAGCAGTATTCTCAGGAAGATAGAAATGAGACAGAGAAAAATCCCACTTAATTGGCTAATGCCTAGTCAAGCAGTCAGCCAATTAGCTACACCTTAATGGTTGTTTACAGCCTGCTTAGCTAATTACCTGTGGGGTCTTCTGCAGCTTGTTGAAGCTCGTGACTGAGAACCAGCTACATCAGTTTGATGTTGGTCCCAGTGGAGGTGTTCTGTCTCATAGCTTCTCAGAATGGTATTTAACAAGAGAAAGTATTTGAGCTGTCAATATCTAAATGGATCTATTCTCATAACTCAAGACTTAGCTTAACAATCTGCTGAAAATCTTCACCTCTTCTCACATGGGCAGATACCATAAGGCAAGAAACTTTCAATCTTTTCAGTCTAGACTATCCAGAGTAAAGTGTGAGAGAAAATAACAGCATGAATTTACTTTTCTTTCAGTTTTGATCTTGTGTAGTAGACCGATTGGTTTGCTTTTTCAGTCTGTATGTACTGAACTTGCAGAAAAGAAGCCCATCAGTCTACTAGAGAACTACAGAAAGATGGCACAATTCTTTGTGAGAAAAAGCCCGCTATTTAACATGTGTGCTTGTATTAGCAAAGATCACTTCCGTACTAACACTTACTTATGTGTTATTAGTCTCGTTGAAGTTTTAACAAACAATATTTTTTAACTCGAAATTAACCTTTGCATTTAGCTTAGCCACAATCCTCAGTAAAATACACAAGATGCATGAACTAGCAGAAAGAGCACGCAACCAGAGAAGAGGGGAACAATCTTGGCACGAGTATGTGACAACTGCTGAGGCTGGTAATGCTTCCAGCTGATCAGGGGTTATTGATGTTAAGACAGAAGGTCTATCATTGGTAGCTAATGAAGTTTTTAGAAATTAGTTATAAAGTGCCACTATGGCTGCTCTTTGGGTATTGACTTGTTCACACTTTCTATCGTTGCTTGATTTACAGGTCCGTGTAGCAAATTCCCTGTAACAAATACTCATCTATTGAGATGTAAGTTGATTCCTCTATTGAAGAAATAATACATAACAGCAAAAGCTAGAAACATGTGAATAGATAAGGAGATGAAAATCATCTACACGTTCACTAGTTATGTAAAAACACTATCAGAACCTGGGTGCATTTTATCCCCTATGCATTCACATTTTATAAGATTACTTAATGTCTCTCTTGCCTTCTTCATTTGTAATTTTATGAACACTGCCATAAAATATTCTATATTTGTAAATGGCATGATCATTAGTATTATTTATATCCCAAATGCTGGCCCACCAAGACCTCTACTCACAAAGTCCCTACCACTATCCCCTCCATTCCCTTCTCCTCTTAGAGGGGGCCCTCACTAGGTAGTCCCCCACCTCGGCACATCCAATGACTTATGGTTAATTCTTATGGCTAAATGTTTAGGCCCTACCTTTAATTTTTGAATTTATATTTGGACATACATTTAATTTTGATATTACACTTTGGACATACTTGTAACACTGATTTTAGATTTCAGCAAGTAAAATCACTTAGTTTTTTTTTTTTTAATTTTTAATACAAATGACAAAATATACTTGTGGTTGTGCTCACCTCGTAAGCATTTCCTTTAGTGTGGTCACAGGTGTCTGGCCTGAGTAGACACCTGCTTTCCTGGCAATTACATGTTTTAGCAAAACTCTTTCCAGTTAAAAACTAATACACTAGAATGTATTTTTTCTGATTTAATGATTGCTTTTTAAAACATTTTCCATGAATAAAGGTCAGTTGCATATTAACTTTGGAAAAGTATATGTATGTTTAATTCTCATCTTAAAAATTAGGTTGTCCTTTAATTGCTGAATTATAGTTCCTTTTGTTTTCTGGATTCCAGGTGTTTAAAAAGAAACATTATTTCAAATATTTTCTCACATTCTTTCTTTCTTTTCTTTTTCTCTTTTTTTCTTTTTTTCTTTTTTGGTTTTTTGAGACATGGTTTCTCTGTGTAGCCTTGGCTGTCCTGGTACTCACTCTGTAGACGAGGCTGGCCTCGAACTCAGAAATCCACCTGCCTCTGCCTCCTAAGTGCTGGGACTAAAGGCATGCGCCACCACTGCCCAGCTTTTTCTCACATTCTTAGGTGTTCTTTTTACTTTGTTTATAGTGTCCTCTAATACACAAAAAGAGTGGGTGTGATGGATGTTTGCATGTGTATGCATATGCACATACCCACAGATGCCAGAGATTTACAGTGGAATGTCTTCTTAAATCACTTTAACTTTACTTGCTGAGAAAGATTGTCTTTCCACAATACCCTTGCATGAGAGAATGAGGGCCAGTTTGCTTTCTCAGTACCTACTTTGAACAACAGTTGTCAAATAAAAAAGATACCACTTTTTATTCTTCAATAGGAAATGTACTTTCACAGGGAATGTTAAGTAGTCAAACTTTATGTCAATGTTTTGTGCAACAATCATTAGAAATAATTCATAAGTAATTTCCTCAATCTATCATTTATCATTATATGGGTGACATTTTGTTGGCTGATTATGATAAAAACAAGTTTTAGACATTATTTTTAAGATAACACAAGGAATACTGCCTTGCTAGGGGCTATAGATTGCTTCAGAAAAAAAAATACAAAGAGGAGATTCACTTAGTTACTTGGGTTATAAAATCAGTCAACAAAAAATTTGACCTCAAAAGGTACAGATCTGTAGGGACCAACTGCAAGCTCAAAATTTTTTAAAAAATTAATAGGAGATATTAACTGGCTGAGGCCTATAACTGGATTAAGTATATATGAGTTAAGTAATTTGTTTTAAACATTACAAAGAGATTCAAATTTATGCAGTCCAAAATGTGTAACAGTTGAAGCAGAAAAAGAGTTAACACTTGTAGAACAAAGACTGCAAGATGCATGTGTGGATCAAATTGATCTCAAACTTGATAGTATTTTGGTCATTTTGCCTTTAGTTCATTCTCCTACTGGGTCCATTTTACAAAGAGAAGATAATATGGAATGGATTTTCTTAGCTCATAAACAAAGTAAATAATTGAAGACATATATAGAAAATGTTTTTGAATTAATTATAAAAGAATAAGCATATGTCAATTGTCAGAAAGAGATCCAGCCAAAATTTAATACCTCTTACAAATTCTGAGATTATATCCTTATAAGTGATCAATAAAGATTTTCAAAGGGCTTGGAGTAACTACTTGGGTGAAATTAATAACAAATATCTGAAAAGCAAATGTTTACAGTTTATAAAAAAGAACTAATTGGATTCTTCCATGTATTGTGAAGAGAACAGCAATTCCAGAGGCATCAACATTGTACGCTGATAAAAAATACAGGATGGAAATGACAGGTTATAAGTCAGATAAAATAAGCAAGGTAATCAAAAGTCCACATACATCGGTTCAAAAATTAAAGTTGTACACTATCCTTATGGTATTAGTAGATTATTCTGAATCTCTTAACATAACTATGGATTCTTTATAAGAAGAAATAGTTGTTTTGCACATAGAGACTGCTGAATTTGACTCTGATTGCAACAAGTCATCAGAACTTGAAACTATCCATTATATATTACTCATGTTTGGTCTCATACAGGTTTTTCAGGTCCATTAGCTCAAGGAAATGATAAAATTGAACAATTATTAATTGAACAATTAGAAAATGTGTTAGAAGCATCAACATTTCTCGAGAAACATCATATTAATGAGAAAGGTTTAAAATTTTTTTCTATCACTTGGCACCAAGCTAAAGAAATAAAAATAACTTAAAAATGTCCTATGTATTCTCTATACAACTAAATTCCCTAACCTACTGGTGATAACCTTAGGAGCACCAAAAGAAATGACATCTGGCAGATGGGTGTTTTTCATTTTGCAAAATTTAAAAAACAGAGGTAAATACACCATACCATTCTCACATACTTAGTATTTCAATAGGCAGCTGCTTTAAGTTCTGAAAAGGCTAATTGTGTAATTGAATACTTATTGGAAATAATGGCAATTTTGGGATACTTGAACAAATTAAAACTAATAATGCTCCTGCATATGTATCCAATAAGATTAGGCAATTCTTTGCATAGTACAATATAAAGCATGTTACTGCTATACCACATAATCATACAGAACAAGCAGTTATAGAAAGAACCAATCATACCTTAAAAGAGATGTTCATTACACAACAACAACAAGAACAACAACAGACCTCCCCCCCCCCCCAGGGACAGACTACATAATGCTTTGCTTACTCTAATTTTTTTTAATGTTGTTGAAAATGGAACATCAGCAGCTGAAAGATACCAGGTTATCAAAAAAAAAAAACAAGGAACTAGGCCAACCAATATACGATAAGGATGTGTTGACATTAAAATGAAATCCTGCAATAGTTTTAAGATGGGGATGTGGTTATACTTATATATCTACAAGGAATGAAAAAATAAGGTTACTAACAAAATTTATAAAAATTAGATCTGATCAGGAAAAACCTCTGATGAGTTGAGACATAAATATATTCATAAAACATATAGCCTAGGTGATTCACTCTCACAAACTCTCTCAGTTACTGACTTCTCCAAAACATGCAGCCAAATAAAATTTAAAAGGACTAGCCCAACTGATTGGTCACACAGACTGAGCAACACATACACTGAATAGACAACACAGACACTGAATAGGCACAGAGACTGGGAAACAAATGCTACAGCTAGTTTTTTTTTTTTTTTTTTAGATTAGCCATTTTTCCCACCTGGTCCCAAACAGAAATTCTTTGCCCCAATTCAGTAGGAAGCAATTATAAGGCCATCAACCCAGGTTGGTATGGATGGTTTTGGTCATTTGCTATGTTACAGTTGTTGTCATCTAGAATAGTAGCTTGTTATTGGTTATGATCAGGGGTTGATAGAAACTTAAAACTGCTTTGTTTAGTTATTGTATAATGATAGAAATTTAATGATAGTTTGTTTAATTGTTTCACACTGGTAAGTATTTAAGATTGTTTTGTTTAAATATTTGTTTGAATAAATGTTTTGCTTGATCATTGACAGAAATTTAAGGTTGTTTTATCAGACTATATTGTATATAAGCTGTTTATTTAAAATGTTACATAAAGTTCTATTTTTATGGTTCTTACAATTATTTCTATTATGTATAGATTGTTAACATTGGAGAAAAAGACAACTTTTTATACAGAAAGGGGGATATAAAGTAGGACTTTCTAGTTACATTGGAGACTCCGTGTGTCATGTGATGTTTTTCTGGAAATTGTCTTATAAGAGGATGTTTTGCTGAAGCAGCCATGGTGTTTTTTGGAAGCTGCCTGGTGAAAGGACATGTGATGTTTTGCTGGAGCAGATGCTTGAGGGGACATGTGATGTTGAGAAAAAGTATACGTATAACCCGATGGACAGTCAATGATGCCATTGAATTGGTTTGATTTACAGCTCTGTGCTGGTCTTCATTAGGCTTTGCTGATCTGGTCTTCACTGACAATGCTCTTGCATTGGTTTGCCTTGCTTTCTTGGCTGATCTTCACTTGTCGTGACTTTAAAGAGAAAAATACACCAAAGAACTTCTGGTGGTATTCTAGCTGCTTCTTGCCACTTCTACAGTCTCATGCTGATTAGCAGAACCTTGCAGTTTCTTCTGGATCAACCCATTGCTACTGATTCCTGTTAGGTGGTTACTGAGTGGACTGAACTGCTGCTACTGATTTGTGTGGACTGGACTGCGGATAATGAAGATTGGAGTCACCCAAAAGAACTATTTCTAAACAGATCTACAACCCCCATTTCCTACTAACTGTCTTTCCCCTACCTCTGGTGGGTGGTAGGCTAAGAGGGAGGTTGAAGTGTTAAAGAACCATAATTAAAGCAGGTTTTGAAAACACCTAAGCCTACAGAGATGCATATGGCCATTCCTTTCTTTTTACATGGATGTTAGAGACCCAAACTCAGGTCTTTGCGTTTGTGTAACAGACACTTTACCTAGAGTGCCATCTGCCTAGCTTTCCAAAAACTTACAAATTTGAAGTTCAATATTGTTCTTATTGCTTATGCTTTTGCTATCAACCCAACAATATGAATTACAGTGCCCATATGTCCTTTTAGGAGTCATATAAAGTTACTTCTTACATTTGGGTATTTGACTCATTTGGAATTAATCCTTACATATGATGTCAAGTAGATGCATAGCTTTATTCTTTTATGGGTTATAATTCTGCCTCACACATAGACATTAATTTTCCGGTAGCATTATTATAAGGACTGTCTTTCTCTATTTTATTATTTTTCCCCATTCATAAAGTATTGTTAACAATTAACTCATGAATTTAGCTTCTGTCTCTCACTTCTATTTCATTGCTCTATGCTTCCTTATTCTAATACTGTATTCCCTCACTGCCATTGACTTAGAAAAAAATTCTTTAAAAGATTTTTTTGTTAAAAAATATGTGTATGGGTCTTTTACCTAAATATGTGTCTGTGTACCATGTGCATGCAGTACCCCAGGAGACCATCAGACAGCTGATCCCTGGGACAGAAGTTACAAATGATTGAGAGTTACCATGTGGGTACTAGGATTTGAGGCCAGGTCTTCTGGGAAAAGTGGCCAGCATTCAAAACCTGTGAATCCTTTCTCCAGCTCTTTTGGGAAGTGCTTTGACACACAAAATAATATGACTCCTCCAACTTTGTTGTTTTGCAGGATTGGTTTGTCCATTTAGTGCATTTTTCATTTCTATAGGGAGTTTAGGATCAGTTTGTTAAATTCTTATTAAACAAACAAAATGAGGCCTTGGATATTTGATAGAGATTGGACTTAGTGAGGGATGTATTGCTATCTCAACAGTGCTAAGTGTTCAAAACAACTAATATGAACACTTCTCCATTTATTTGGATCTTAGTTTCTTACAATTGTACATTATAGTTTCCACACACCTGCCTTGTAGCATTACTCAAATTTATTTCTGCACACTTATTATACTACTTTAATATAAATTTTCTTCTGCTTTGAGGTTCTGTTTGTTTATTGCTAATATGTAGAAATAGAATTGATTTTGTATATCGAACTTGCATCCTGTAACATTGGAGACTCATTTATTAGTTCTGAGAGCCTTTCTCTGTAGACTTCAAGGTGTTTTCCTACAGAGAACTGTGCCATCTGCAACAGAGATAGTTTTACTTCTTCCTTCCTACTCTGAAACTATTATTTTTTTCTGTGGCCTATGTGTCCAGGTAAGGGCTTTCAAATAAAACATTGAATAAAAGTGGAAAATGCCTATACCTTTCTCTTGTTCCTGGCCTTAAGAGGTAACTCTTCAGTCTTCTACTGTTAAGCATAATGTCAACTATAAGGTTTTCTAGATGACATTATCTCTGAATTTTCTTAATGTCCCTACTTTGTTCAATAGTTTTATCATGATAGTATGCTGGATTTTGTCAAAATTTTTCCCTTTTGTTGAGATGAACATACTTTGTCCTATATTATTCTAAGGCATTAACTCTAGTTGAGGTCTTTATATATTGACAAACTCTTGAATTTGAATTACTCGGTTAGATTCTGAGTCATGACCTATAATCATTTTTTTTTCCAGAATCTGAGTTCTATTGAAAATATTTTGTTAAGGTTTTCTTTTTTTCTGTCTTCTTAAGGTATTTTGGTTGGTGTTCTTCTTTTTCTCATGATATTATTATGATTTTGTGATTAAAGTTATACTAGTAGTCTCAGCATGAGCTGAGAATATTGCCTGGTCTTCTATTTTCAGAGTGATCTGTGAAGAATTGGTGTGAAATTTGTGATGTAATTTATTATCAAAGCTATAGAGTCTTTGGATTTCTTTTCCCCCAGGAAACTCTTTTGACCATTAATAAAATGCATTTTCTTATCACAAATCTGTGAAGGCTTTCTGTTTGCTCTCTAGTCACTATCAGTTTGTGGCTTTCCAGGAGGATCCAGAATAGTGATACTCAGGGTACTGAGTTTTCTGTGGGTACAGTTCTATCACTTTCGTTTGACATGTGCCAGTTGTGTGTGACAGGCAGCTGGAAGACAGGTGAGCCACTGATGCAGAAGAATGATCACAGGTGTATCTACCCACATGGATGCTGAGGCTTTGGCTCTGGGTTTAGGTGACAGCACAGCTGACAACGGATGCAGGGATGGAGGCAGACAGCTTGCAGGAGCACTGCTTCACCTTTGCTTTTAAGGAAACCTGGCTTCTCCTATTTTTGCTGCATGGAATAAATCGATCTTTCTTCAGACTCACATCATGTTTACTTTACATAAAGGAGGGAGAGAGAGATATATCTACTCAAGGACATATAATATAGGGACATATGAATGTGAACAAGGAACATTAGGGCAATAATAGTATTCAAAAGCTATGATATGAGACTACCAATTCTGAATTACCAATTTATTTTATTTGTTTTTATTTGTTTTGTTAAAAGCAATTGGAACATGAATATGCATACAGATATGCAGCAAGTTGAAAGCAGGTAATGAAAACTCATATTTTTAAAAGGCACATACCCATTAAACCATATTTAAATACAAAGCTCATTGCTGAGTCTTAGACATAAAATATTGATGCTATCATTAGATATTACAGAATATATAACATATTTTAAAATTAGAATCCAAAACTGTAAGGCTGTGAGTGCAAGTTTTATAAGGTAAATTTTAAAGTTACATATCATCAAGGAGAGCAAGTGGAACCTCTGAACAGACAACATAAGGAAAGCTTGAAGTCTCATTGGCTTTCAGGGTTACCTGCAATCTTGTCTTAGTCACACCTAACAGCATATTTGAAGGGAAGAATAATCAAGACTAATTCCACTTTCTTTTCAATTTTTATTCAAAAGGCACTTACAGATGTTCAGGATTCTGAGTATGTACTCTAGTTAATGGAAGACACCTTTTGTCAATATGCATGCGTTGCTCAAGTCTTGTGCTTTCTAAGCGAGGAGACAAGTGAACATATTAATTTAAAAACAGGGCATTTCAAGATGACACTCCTTACATTTCTACTAATGGCCTGTATGAATCAACACAATTAACATCCTTGGCAATTCTGCAGGGGATCTTTAGTGTGTTGGACAGGGTAGTGAGTGTCTAAGCAGTACCCGGAGAAGGCAAAGTGGAAGGAATGAGCAGAGATGAGTATCTTCTACCTTATTGGACATTTTAGAATTATGGAGCACCTCTATGAAGCTTCAGAGGCTTGTTATCATGGACCCTGGGGAGCCATTTATAACAGATCACCACATGCAAGATTACAACCATTGTGGTTTCAAGGGTAGCTCAGACAGACTACAAATATGCCAAGAAAGAGGAGATGAGAGCAGAGATGAGAAAGAAGGAGTGACCTGCTCATCAATAAGGTCCACAAAGGCCTCCTCCATTCTGTTAGGTGATTTTGAGTCTATGGTGTATGGGTCAACATACAGGGTATGCAGAGCTCTGGTGTATAGCCACATAAAATTTCTGAGGGTTGGCTTGACTCTGAGTAGTGTGTGCCCTAGTATGGTGTGTGCCACACCAATGTTTTCAACTAGTGAACTTATTAAGTAAACTTTTATTGGTTAAGAGCCAACTGACTGTGAGGTCTTCCTGATTCATTAAATGCTATTTAAAATGTAAGTACCTCCAGTGACTAGGTCAAAAGCAGTGGTTCTCAACTTGTGAATCATGACCCTTTGGATATCAAAAGACCCTTTCAAAAAGGCCTAAGTCTATCAGAAAATACAGATATTTGTAACTTTAATTTTTTAAAGCCTATTTTTAATGATGCTTTTTAAAAAGTTTTAACTTCCCTTCTAGCCCACCAACCACCAGAAATAGTGGAAAAGAAAGGATACAGGGGAAGTGGACTTGTTTTGAAATGGTTCTTTGGAGCAAATCCCATCTGTGTTATCAGGAAATCAGCAGTTTAATTCACAGGTCAGTAAGTGCCAGCTCAATCCACTCACAAACATTTCATAGATACATTTCATAGTCCAGTTCAGTAGTGATGGGATAGCAATGGTGACATGACCTAGCCAGGCCCCAGGTGAATTGGCACTAGTAAGCAGGAAAGATTTGAACCAGAAGGGACACCAGGAGCAGTCTCAGCTGTGCCTCTCAGCAAAGTGAAAATCATTGAAGATGTGAGAACAACAAGCGTTGTACAGTTAGCTCTATGAGCAAGCCCTCTCACAGTCCACTGAGTGCTAGTTATACTCCCTCCAAACATTATGTGTTCTCCACGGGTCTTGTCTCACCACATGTCTTGTTTTAGCACATGAGTCTGTCTCAGCTGACATCAACTCTGCCAATCAGCCAGAGTTCATGGAAGCAGCAAGAAGCCTCAGCACACCATCAGAAGTCTTTAGTGAATTTCTTTCTATGGAGTCCTGACAAAAGAAGCTCAACTATGCAAAGTAAGGTGGACCAATACGTGTGTGTCATTATCGAAGACTTCTTCATTACATGTCCTTTCACTTGTGCTTGCTTTACAGAACATCCTTTCATCTGTGTCTACTTCAGTGAAACATTCCTTCAAATGTTTGTCCCAGCAAAACACCATTTGACACAATTGACTTTCCAAAGAACCCTTAAGTTTCCACTTCAGATGTTTACATTATGATTCATAACTGTAGCAAAATTGCAGTTATGAAGTTACAACAAACATCATTTTATAGTTGAAGAGTCACTACAATATAAGGAACTATATTAAAGGGTTGCAGCATTAGAAATGTTGAGAACCACTTGACTAGAGAGAAATCTAGGTTGTTGGATCATGAACTATGAAACAGGAAAAGATAGACTGAAGTACTTTAAAATCTATTTTTCCAATTTTCTAAAAAGCCAGTTTTAGAGTTCTGTACTGCCACCATCCTCTGTTTTCCTTAAGCATGCCACTTTTCTTTTTTTGTAACACTTTTATTCTTTTTTGTAGGTTATTTTATTTATTTACATTTCAGATGTTATCCCCTTTCCCCATTCCATCCCCAGAAACCCCCTATCCCATCCTTTCTCCTCCTGCTTCTATGAGGGTGTACCCCCACCCATCCACCCACTCCTGCCTCCCCGCCCTTGAATTCCCTCACACTGGGGAATCCAGCCTTCACAAGACCAAAGACCTCCTCTTCCACTGATGTCCAACAAGGCCATCCTCCACTACATATACAGCTGGAGCCATGGGTCCCTCCATGTGTGTTCCCAGGCTGGACTTTTAGACCCTGGGAGCTCTGGTTGGTTGGTATTATCGCTCTCCCCATGAGGCTGCAATCTCCTTCAGCTCCTTCAGTCTTCTCTCTAATTCCTCCATTGGGGACCTCGTGATCAGTTCAATGGTTAGGTAGGAGCATCTGCCTCTGTATATGTCAGGCTCTGGCAGAGCCTCTCAGAAAACAGGTATATCAGGCTCTGGTTAGCATGCACTTCCTGGCATCCACAACAGTGTCTTTGTTTGGTGACTACACATGGGATGGATCCTCAGGTGGAGCAGTCTCTCCTCCATACTTTGTCTACATATTTGCTCCCATGAGTATTTTGTTACTCTTTCTAAGAGGAACTGAAGCCTTTCTTTTTCTTGAACTTCATGTGGTCTGTGAGTTGTATCTTGGGTATTGTGAGCTTTTGGGCTAATATCCACTTATTAATGAGTGCATACCATGTGTGTTCTTTTGTGATTCAATGCAATACCCATCAGAATTCCAACTCAATTTTTCATAGAGTTAGAAAGAGCAATCTGCAAATTCATTTGGAATAACAAAAAACCCAGGATAGTGAGAACTATTCTCAACAATAAAAGAACTTCTAGGGGAAATCACCATCCCTGATCTCAAGCTGTACTACAGAGAGATAGTGATAAAAACTGCAAGGTATTGGTACAAAGATAGGCAAGAAGATCAATGGAATAAAATTAAAGACCCAGAAATGAACCCACATACCTATGGTCTCTTGATCTTTGACAAAGGAGCTAAAACCATACAGTGGATAAAAAACAGCATTTCCAACAAGTAGTGCTGGATCAACTGGAGGTAAGCATGTAGAAAAGTGCAAATCGATCCATTCTTATCTCCTTAAACAAAGTTCAAGTCCAAGTGCATCAAGGACCTCCACATAAAACCATATACACTGAAACTAATAAAGGAGGAAGTGGGGAAGAGCCTCAAACACATGGGCACAGGGGAAAAGTTCCTGAACAGAACACCAATGGCTTATGCTCTAACACCAGGAATTGAGATATGGGACCTCATAAAATTACAAAGCCTCTGTAAGGGAAAAGACACTTTCAATAGGACAAAATGGCAACCAACAGATTGGGAAAAGATCTTTACCAATCTTATATCCGATAGAGGGCTAATATCCAATATATACAAAAACCTCAAGAAATTAGACTCTAGACAACCAAATAACCCTATTAAAAATGGGGTACAGAGCTAAACAAAGAATTATCAACTGAGGAAACTTGAAGATTCCACCTCACACCAGTTAGAATGGCTAAGATCAGAAACTCAGGTGATAGCAGATGCTGGCAAGGATGTGGAGAAAAAGGAACACTCCTCCATTATTGGTGGGATTGTGAGCTGGGACAACCACTCTGGAAAACAGTCTGGCGGTTTCTCAGAAAATTGGACATAGCATTACCTGAGGACCCAATCATACCACTCCTGGGCATATACCCAAAAGATGCCTCAACATATAATAAGGACACATGCTCTACTATGTTCATAGAAGCCTTATTTATAATGACCAAAAGCTGGAAAGAACCCAGATGTCCTTCAATAGAGGAATGGATACAGAAAATGTGGTACATTTACATAATGGAGCACTATTCAGCATGCCACTTTTCTACAAGGCATATATTTGCTTTCTCAATGTATAGAAAGCAAAGGGGGTGAAAGGCTTCTATAACTTTCTGTTTATTCCTAGAAACTTCCTTGGGCTTGTGAGGTTGTTTGGCTTCCTGAACCACTGACAAGAAAAGAGACCTTCTTTAGGGACAGAGAACAAATTCCTTTTCTCTGGTGGCCAATGTGGCCTTCAGGAAACACCACTACAAGCACCACTCCACTTGAAGGTGTTGTGTTCCATGTCCCTGAGTATTTGCCATACAGATGCAAAGCCACAGAGAGCTGAGCATAGAAGGGCTGGGTACTGTATCACTCCTAGGATCCACAAAGTAAGCTTTTCCCTTTCCCTGGTCAAGATGCAATGACCACAGTTTTATGCTCAATGGGTACTGTCAACTGCACATCATTTTGTCTGAACTGGACATCTGGCAAGAACTGTTCAGAAACTGTTCTATGTGAAAACCCCTTAGCCATGACTTGGCACCTTCGTATGGTTTGAGTACGATAGAAGATATTTCCCAAAGGTTTATGTGCTGGAAAATTGGTCCCTCCACAAGCCATGTCTTAAGTATGGAACATTAAAGTCTGGGTCTAGTGTGTGATCCCTCGGGTTATTAGGGCTACAGCTTTCTGGGATGGAGAATTGATAGATTAATTCAATTCTCTTGGGATGCCTGAGTTAGCAGCTGCCTTGTATTTCTCCTCTTCTTCCTCCTGTTCCTCTTTCTCTTTCTCCCCTTCCTCTTCATCCTCTCCCTCCTCAACAAGGTCTTGCTGTATAGCCCAAGCTGGTCTTGAATGCAACAATTTCTTACACAAGTCTGCTGTGCCTGGGGTCCTCGGCCTGGACCACTATGCTTAGCTTCTGAGTTCCTTCTTGAGTACAGACATGGCTGGCCTCTAGCAGCACCACTTCTTATTTTGTAACAAAACATGGTATCCTTAATGGCCAGAGATACCATTATACTATTTGGATATGCAGGCCTCAAAGCTGTGAACCTATTTTTCTTTACTACGTTAGCCTAACTTCAATGGTTTTGGTTTTTTTTTTAAATAGCAACAAACTATACCTCAAACAGACATTAAACATAACGAGTAAACACAAGAGGAGTTGCAGGAGAGCTGGGGAGAGCCTCAAATACTTGCATAGCCACCCAGCACTGACAGTTGTTTCTTGAATGAGGAATGAACTAACTATAACACTTTGCTCAGTGGCCTTTTAGGGAAGATGGGTGTACATTTACCAATAAAGTGAAATAATCATCCTTCAGACATCTGTGTAAAGGCCTGTTTAAAATTCTCTGCTACCAATAACGATTACAAGTTATGCTAAATTAGCCAACCTTCCGGGCAAAGACCCTGAGGTATCCACAAAATTGCTTTCTGTTTTCTTTAATAATTTAAGGTATGTAACTATAATTTATTATTCAAAGGATACATAAAGAAACACACATAAATATCACCCACCCACTTACTTCATAAATTTTACTAGGAGACAAACTAAAACATAGAAAATAAGCCTTCCCACAAACTGTAAATATTTGGTGCTAAGGAACACAGTACAGAAAACTGCTCTGGGTTTTACAGCTGAAGAATGCATGAAGAGACAGCTATAATGTCACAGCCAGGGGAGGGCTTTCCACAGCTTGCTCAAACCCTTATTTTAAACAGCACAGAAAAGCCTTTTTTTTCTATTAGCAAAAAGCTACTGTATTTTCAGAAACATATATTATAGGACTTAAAAATTCTTTTAAAATTTTGTTTTAAAATTTCTAAATCCTGTCATCTAAAACATCCCCTTGTTTTGCTTCCTAAAGACATGCTTAGCCTTTCCAAGCCCAGGGATAGCTCCTTCCTCATTTTCTATTCATTTGCTTGCCTGTTTTGAGACAGAGTTTTACACTGTTATTCAGAATAGCCTCAAACTCACTCTGTAGGTTGATCTCAAACTCATGATTCACATGCCTCATCCTCCTGAGTGCTGTCAGATTATCCAAATTACACAAACAAATAAGGAACACTAGTTCTGTAGCTCTGTAGACATTCTGCCTGTGGTTTTAGATCCACCTTGTCTCATTCATGGACAAAGACAAGTGTGTCTATGGTCAATTGAAAAACAACTCTTCTTAATAAATGATTATTCTTTGATTTTTAGCTACTATAGTTCTTCTGAGCTAGGTAAACTGTCTCCCTTTCTTTTCTCCCTCACAATCCCTTTACTCTCTTTCTGGTTTTCCTAAAGAATAAAGAATTTCATGTTCAAATACATTGCATTGCATGGATGGCCTGCCAAGAATTGCCAGTAGAGAACTTAAGCAAATGATAAAAATAATTAAAATTTCATCGGGGGTTGGGGGTATAGTTGAAGTGACAGGGTCTGTGACTAGAATGTATGAGATCCCATGTTCAATTCCCAGCCCCATAATAAATAAAAATGGCAGGTAGGTGGATAGATGGCCATCCACTCTGAATTACTGCAGATGAAGATGATTCCAAACAGCATACACGGCACAACCCTCCTCCTAGGAGAGACCATTCTGCCTTGATTCCACTTCTACTCCATCTGTGCCTCAGGATCTTACAATTCTATTCTGGATTATTATGGTGTCTGATTATGTGGTGCTTATCCATGAGAAAAGGCCATCAGAGAAAGAGAGATTTGGTATAAAAAAAATAAATGAATCTTCAAGTTCCCAGGACACAGTGTACTGACATGGGAAAGGAAGGGCCAGGAAGAGTATGCTAATTGGTGTACTCCTTTTCTTTCAAAAAAATAAACAGGCCTTATGATTTGTTAGTGTTAGAAGTTAAAGAGATTTAAATGAGCCCTCCTGAAACCCAGTTCCATGCCATTTCTAACTTCACCCTATGTATACAAAAGGCATCCTCAGAGTCAACCAGGATTAAGGACGCTATTTCTACAGCAGAGCCAGTGAGGTCTTGTTTCTTCCCATGCTCTTTCCCCAAGTATTTGGTGCTCTAGGGATTCTATAGCCATAACAGTTAAGCAAAAGAGACAGTGACAAAGAAGTGATTAGGTCTTAAGAAAAATGCTGAAACACGGCCTTTGGTCTTTCTAGCTTAGTATACATGCAAAGTCTGCAAAGTTATTTTCTATCATCAGACTCACAATTGCCCTAGAATACTCTGCTTAGGGAAGTACATATTTTCTTTTCTTGTATTAAATAAATGAATCTAGATATGAAAATGAAGTTCCATGAGAATGGGGCTATAATGTTCAGAATATGCTGTTCCTCAGCCCAAAATATTTTGACCCTTAAGATCTTCCTGGACAGGGTGCTACCGGGGCCTGGTTTATGCTTCTCTGTCTATCCCTGTGTCCTTGCCCATATTGCTCCAATGATTAAACTTTAGCTTAATCTTCACACACTCAGTTTCTGTGGTGAAAACATCCCCCACTGACTTTTTCAAATTGGATGTCATCCTTACAATCTCACAGGTGAAGTACCAGTTTATAGATGATGAAACTAATTCTTAGATGTTAAAACAGGATGTTTTTATTGCATGGATAGGTAACAGATGAAGTAAAATTCAAATTTAGAATTATCAAGATTCACATCACTTTTCTCCCTTGTATTGTTATAAAAGAAGTTCTTTCTTGACTCAAATTCAGTCAGAAAGAAAGCATCTGCTGAAGCTCCATTCACTAAAACTACTCACCCTGAAGCAAATTATATCAAACACAGTATTCCCACCATCCAACACAGTATAGCAAATACAGTATGCCCTCCATCCAGCAAATTCAGTGCATCAAATTTAGTATTCCTACCATGCAACAAATACAGAGTATCAAATGTAATGCACCCTCCATCCAACAAATACAGGACATCACAGAAGATGAAAGCTGTGCTGGTGTTTGTCAGGTTGATACAAAATAGAGACATCTATGAAGAGGGAGCCTTGGTTGAAGAATTGGATCCACCAGACTGCCATAGGGGTATGTCTTCAGGGACATTGTCTTGACTGATGATTGGAAGAACCCACCCCACTGTGCCCAGCACCAACATGGGGCAAGTGGACCTCGATTATATAAAATAAACAGCTGCATGTGTTCTAGGGAAGCAAAGGAGTAAGTAGCATTGTTCTATTGCTCCTGACTCTGATCTTACTCGAATTCCTGCCTCATCTTCTTCTCTGATAGAAGCAATGAGGAAGAAGGGTAAGTAGATCACCACCACCACCCCGGGTTGGTGTTGGTCATGGTGTTTTGCTGTAACCCTAGAACAGGAGCACAGAGATGGGCTGGCCGGTCCTATATTTGGAGTGTTCACAGTTTTCTAGGAATGCTAACTACTCAGTTTATGGATGAACAATTTAAATTTAGGCCATAAAGGAAAAACAGAAAACAAGAGTAAAGCCATGAGATTCATACAGGATTAGAGTAATTTTAAATTACTCATTTTATTAGACAAAACACACTACCAATTTTAAGCCTTTAGTAGTCATTCTTCACTGGCATCATTTCTAGAAATTCATAGAGAAAATAGCTTCCATTCCAGTCTTTAAAATAAGCAAAAGATGATTAAATGAAGAAGTTTCCCATATTCTAGTTCTTACATATGCCCTCATGATTGCTGTTGTCTCAGAACTGGTTAATATCCTCTTCATATCAGTTCCTATTTGTTGTTTTAAAGCATTTTAAAGGAAACTTCATATTGTTACTATAAAGAAAGAAAACAGCCAATACTTTCCATAAATAGATAGCAGCTATGGAAATAAATACAATAGAACAGAATGACAACTCTTAAGGACACATTGCTGAAGTGAATAGCTCCAAGCCTGCAGTCAGGTCTGCCTCTTCCAAATGAAGACTAGTAGGGATGTGACAGGTGTTAAGAAAAACCTAGCTGCTCCAAACTAATCTTTTTCCTGGAAATAATCAAGAGGATTTGAAAGGGATCCTGAACACAAGTAATCTCAATTCATGAGTTGATGCTACTTAACACTGTCCTCAAATTGCATCAATATCTTCCTGAGGTTTCACATGGTGAGCTGGGGAATATGAATGAACTGTGGGAAACAGTTTAGAGATCTGCAACTGACCTTTTCATTCACTCACTCATTCATTAATTCACTCATTCATTCATCTAATCTGGATTACTCTCAGCAATTAACCAGAAAAGAAGGAAGGGAGAGAAAGAGATGGAGGGAATCAGGAAGAGCAGAAGGTAAGGGGGAGGGTTGGTCTTGTGTAGAAGACAGAGTAATTATCATAATTTTTAAAAGATTGTAATGACAAAGATTAAACAAAACATAACACATATCATTGAAAGTACGCCTTGCATGAGCCATGCCTTGACTGAGAAATACTCATGGCCAGGTGGGTACATAGAGAATACTCTGTGGTCATCAGAACTGCCCTGCTCATCAGTACCATGGCTTTGATCAGTGTCACCCTGCAGGCATTTTTCCTTCTTCCTTTTTGGCACAATTTCACTAAGGCTTTCTTTAAACTTGCAGATAAGAGGGATGGCAAAGACTGGGATTTCCTGCCCCACCCCAGCACTGTGGACAGGTAGTTTATTTCATTGTCTTATTTTCATATTTGGGTTGCCTTGAACTAACTGTAAGAGAACTTACAGTATCTTCATTTTTCAAAATTGCTAATCCCTAAATGGAAAAACAAACAAACAAACAAAACTTAGAGTACTTTCTTTTAATTCTTTTTTTCTGTTTTTTTGATTTTTTGGATATTTTATTTACATTTCAGATGTGATCCCCTTTCCCCATTTCCTCCCCACCCAGGAACCCCCTATCCCATCCCCCTCCTCCTGCTTCTATTAGGATGTGCCCCCACCTCCCCACTCACAAGTTCCCCCACTCTGAGGCATCCAGCCTTCACTGGACCAAGGACTTCCTTTCTCACCTATGCCCAACAATGCCATCCTCCCTTACATATACAGCTGGAGTCATGGGTCCCTCCCTATGTGCTCCCAGGCTGGTGGTTTAGACCCTGGGAACTCCTGTTGGTTGGTATTGTGGCTCTCCCCATGGAGCCGCAAACCCTTTCAGCTCCTTCTGTCTTCTCTCTCACTCCTCCGTGATTAGTTCAATGGTTAGCTGTGAGTGTCTGCCTCTGTATATTTCAGGCTCTGACAGACCTCTAAGGAGACATCTAGCTATGTCAGGCTCCTGTCAGCATGCACTTCCTGGCATCCACATCAGCATCTACCTTTGGTGACTGCACATGGGATGGATACCCCTATGGAACAGTCTCCAGATGACTCCTCCTTTAGTTTCTGTCCCATGCTTTGTCTCCATATTTGCTCCCATGAGTATTTTGTTACTCCTTCTAAGAAGGACCAAAGTACCCACACTTTGGTCTTCTTTCTTTATGAGCTTCATGTGGTCTGTGAGTTGCATCTTGGATATTGCAAGCTTTTGGGCTAATATCCACTTATCAGTGAGTAAATACCATGTGTGTTCTTTTGTGATTGGGTTACCTCACTCAGGATGATATTTTCTAGTTCTATCCATTTGCCTAAGAATTTCTCAAATTCATTGTTTTTAATAGCTGAGTAATACTCCATTGTGTAAATGTACCACATTTTCTGTATCCATTCCTCTGTTGAAGGACATCTGGGTTCTTTCCGGCTTCTGGCTATTATAAATAAGGCTTCTATGAACATAGTGGAGCATATGTCCTTGTTATATGTTGGAGCATCTTTTGGGTATATGCCCAGTAGTGGTATAGCTGGGTCCTCAGGTAATGCTATGTCCAATTTTCTAAGCAATCACCAGACTGATTTTCAGAGTGGTTGTACCAACTCACAATCCCACCAGCAATGGAGGAATGTTCCTTTTTCTCCACATCCTCGCCAGCATCTGCTATCACCTGAGTTTCTGATCTTAGCCCTTCTGACTGGTGTGAGGTGGAATCTCATGTTTGTTTTGATTTGCATTTCCCTGATGACTAAGGATTTTGAACATTTTTTTTAGATGTTTCTTGGCCATCAGAGTTTCCTCAGTTGAGAATTTTTTGTTTAGCTCTGTACCCCATTTTTAATACGGTTATTTGGTTGTCTGGAGTCTAATTTCTTGAGTTCTTTGTATATATTGGATATTAGCCCTCTATCAGATGTGGAATTGGTAAAGAACTTAGTGACATCCTTTACAATAGTCACAAATAATATAAAATTCCTTGGTGTGAATCTAACCAAGCAAGTAAAAGATCTGTATGACAAGAACTTCAAGTCCCTGAAGAAAGAAATCAAAGCAGATCTCAGAAGATGGAAAGATCTTCCATGCTCATGGATTATAAAGATTGATATAGTAAAAATGGCCATGTTGCCAAAAGCAACCTACAGATTTAATGCAATCCCCATCAAAATTCCCAATCAATTCTTCACAGAGATAGAAAGAGCAATTTTCAAATTCATTTGGAATAACAAAAAACCCAGGATAGTGAGAACTACTCTCAACAATAAAAGAATTTCTGGGAGAATCACCATCCCTGACCTCAAGATGTACTACAGAGCAATAGTGAAAAACAAACAAACAAACAAACAAACAAACCCTACATGGTATTGGTACAGAGACATGCAAGGAGATCAATGGAATAGATTTGAAGACCCAGAAATGAACCCACTTGATCTTTGACAAAGGAGCTAAAATCATCCAGTGGAAAAAGGACAGCATTTTCAACGGTGCTGGGTCAACAGGAGGTCAGCATGTAGAAGAATGCAAATTGATCCATTCTTATTTCTTGTACAAAGCTCAAGTCCAAGTGGATAAAGGACCTTCACATAAAACCAGAAACACTGAAAATAATAGAAGAGAAGGTGGGGAAGACACTCTAATACCTGTGCACAGGGGAAAAGTTCCTGAATAGAACACCAATGGCTTATGCTCTAAGATCAAAAATTGACAAATGGGAGCTCATAAAATTGCAAAGCTTCTGTAAGGCAAAGGACATGGTCAATAGCACAAGACAGCAACCAACAGATTGGGAAAAGATCTTTTTTTAAATTCTTAAATAAAAATATATCATCTTCTTTTTTCCTTTTCATTCCTCAAACCCCTCTAAACCCCTCTAAATGTATATATTTGAAAATATGAACGTGTAATATATTCCCAAATATATAAGTACAACCTGCATAATCTGTACATGTTACTTGAATGAAGACGACACCAAAAGACATAGAGGAAAAGGGAAGCTCACAGGTCCCCAATCCTAGACAAATGGCTATAGGTAACTAAATAGTTAAAGCAGGAGGGGAAGCCCAGGGAAAAGTCTCAAATTTTTTAATCCAAAACCATTATAAAAATAACTTCGTCTCGGAACATCAACAGGGTGATTTGTATTGTCTTTCTATCTTGATTTAGCTAGAAAATACAGTTAAAATCCCAACAGTGCTTCCCGAATAACTCCATCCTATAATAGAAACAAAAGGACCTTGTTCAAAGAGTTCAGTCTTATGAAAGATTCCACGGAAGAATGAAACTAATATTTCTACAGGGTGTCTTAGTTATGTTTCTATTCTGTGATAAATCCACCACCAAAACCACACTGTGACGGAAAGGTTTTATTTCACATTACTCTTCCAGCAAACAGTCCAACACTGAGGGAAGGCAGGGAAGAACTCAAGCAGATTGACAACCTGGAGAAAAGAACTGAATCAGAGGCCATGGAGGAATGCGGCTATGGGAATGCTCCTCATGGCTGGTTCTATACCACGTGCTCAAATGTGGCACCGCCCACAGTGGGCTGGGCTACGCCGCATCAACCATTACTCAAGAAAATGTCTCCACAGACTTGCTTATGGACTAGTTCAATAGATAAAAAATTTCACTGGAGGCTCTTCTTCCCAGATTGCTTCAGCTGTTGTTAAGTGCGGAAATAACCTAACCAGGTTCTGTGAGATATACATGTTTATCATATCATCTTGCTATTTACATTGTTGAATAATGGCCAGCTCAGTTTGCAATTAGTTGCTAAACAAGACAAGTTGTTTCCTCTGCGAGAATAAATACTGAAGAAGCATAACATACCTGTGAAGCTTGAGGGTCACAGTTCCATAAACAGTCGCAAAACCGAGAAGACGGACCCACCTTAGGAGAATACAACGGAATGTACTTGGCTCAAAGTACAGAATAACGACCTGTGGATGAGACAGAGAGAATCCTTCAGCATCAACTACTGCCCACAAAAGTCAATACATCTCAATTGGGTACTTAATATGAGCTGATTTTGACACAAGCATACATTCACTGAAAGTTTCTTAGATGTTCCCTTAACTCATAATTGAGGCTGAAGAACTACAGGATGACTCCATAGATTACAATGAAAACTATATCCTTAACATATAATTTCAAGTTCTGATCACCTGCTCCCAAGTCTGTAGTATGCAAATTGTCTCTTTTCCTCTTTCTTTCTTCCTCTCTTTCTTTCTCTCTCTCTTTCTCCCTTCCTTTCTTTATTAATTAATTAATTAATTTTTTACATCCCAATCACTGCTCCTCTCCTGCTCCCCCCAACAGGGTCCCTCCTCCATCTCCCTCTCCCTCTCCTCTGAGAGCGTGGTCCCCCTCCCCCTATTGCAGACAAGGGCTTAGCATAACTGTCTCCTGCAAGACTCTACTCAGCAGCTGACTGAAACAATGTAGATACCCACAGTCAAATAGTGGATGGAGCTTGAGATCTCTTATGGAAAAGTTGGTGGGAAGGATTAAAGTCACCCAGGAACTACAGTAAACATCTAAGAGGCTTCAGTGGGGCCACAGAACAAGTTGCCAACTCTATGGAGCAGTCAAAAGACTTGTATAAGACACTCCCCTGCCTTTCATAACTCTGTTGCATAATTTTCAACAAGTTCTTATTGAAAAATTACTCTGACTCTGCCAGAGAGCCTTGGATAGTGTTAAAGGATGAATTATGTTGAAAGTCAGAGACAATCAACAGATGTGAACTTATTATAATTTTATTTTCCTGAAATCAGGGCCATCATAACAGACACTCTGGTGGTGGCCAAAAGCCTGAGTGTTATCTTTGGCTTTTAACATTCTTAACATATCTATTGCAGGCAGCTAAGATTTCCCTCTAGCATTGCACAAATTAAGTCCCTCTCCCTTGTGTCTCCAGAATGACAGAATGAAAAATTGTAATTTTTCCTGGTATTTTTGTAGTAAAACTATTTGAGAAATAAATTAATATTTTAGAGAATAGGGAAAGAGCAAGACAAAAGTCTCAAGAAGACATTTTAAAAACTAAATCTAGGAACATACTCAAGACTGTGTGTTCTGGAAGCCAAGTGATAGCTTTTGACTCTATCCTCTCACTTACACAAAATTTATTGTTAATTTTCCAGTTTAATATTTATATATGTGTGCATGTGTATGGAGAGAGGATATAATTTACACAAAAAGACTTGCCTTTACGATTTACAAGAAAAAGATTTGAACTAAGATAAAAAGATATAAACAGAAAACCAGTTAAAATTTCATAAATTTATACTGTAAATTTAGGCTCATTTATTTTAGAAATATTCTGGCAGTGTGAATTCCTGGGGACATGGAGTTCTGAGTTATGAGATAGCTCCCCACTGAATGGTAAGAGCTGCTGGGAAAGGGTTAGATGACAGTGCCTGGAGCAATGGGTATCCAGTAAATATAGGCTAACGTGAGTAGGAGAGTTATTTTATTTATTCTTTCTTGTAAAGCTCACAGTCATTCATTGCATCATAATTACACCATTGTTTCCACCAATGACTTTCTGTCCCACCAGCCCCTCTTCCTTTTGAGTTTCCGTCTTCATTTTTTGGCTATGTGGCTTTTCTATTTTATTTTAATCTATGAACCAAAAGTACAAATATAGAAGGGCGTGGGTTCTCTGTCCATCCATGTACTTTACAAATAAAAAATGTTTAAAATATTTTCTTAACAATCTATTTAGAGTTTTGTTTTTTAAAGAAAGTGTTATTTTGAAAATAATCTATTTGAAAACCCCAATTAGAGCTCACCATTGTTATATTAATTGATGTATTTAATATTTATTTACTCAGAATGGAATTTAGAAGCCATCAAAGCAAGTTAGATATGGATTTGATCTACAAAGAAGTTATAAATGCACAGAACAGATGTTAAATGTAAATGATAAAAATAATTACATAGTAGTTATTGTCTAGATGCTAAATTGAACATGTTTTACATACTTAGGCTCATTTAATCCTCACAACACTTTTCAACCATGAGGACTTTTGTAGAAGAGAAGTGAGCACAGGGAATTTAAGTAATGTGCCCAGGGTTTCATAGTTGGAAATTTCGGTGACCAGATACACACAAGCATCTGAATGCAGACACTCCGTTCATGTGTATGGGAGCTATGCTGGCAGGTATCTCTAAACTCTTTATTAGCAGGGAAGAGACTGGTGATATTAACCTGTGACCTAAACTGTAAGGAAGATTTAGAGGAAAGGTTTAATGGAATTGAATGTATCTCAGCTAGGAGGGTGGGTATCTGAGTGGGGACCTACGGAGGGACAGGAGTAACTGTGCAGGCTAAAGTACAAACAGGAAGGAGGCAAGTCGGGAGGCAAGGCGGGAGAAGTTGTGGAAAAGTCTAGAGTGTATGGCTAGAGAGCTGAAGAATAGAGAGGCATAGAGGACACAGCTCTGTCTGACACTGGAGTCAGGTGGAGCAAGCACACAGGAATCTTTGAATAACATGGCAAGGAATTCAGAATTATTCCATGAACACCCCACTAAGATTCTTCTGCTGAGATCTGAAATATGTGCTAAGAAACTTATATAGCAACAGACTGTCACAGGATTGGCTGGACTGCAGAGCGGAAAGGTAAGATCCTGATTCAGATTACTGAAGGTAAGATCCTCAGATTTCCTCCTTTCCTTTGTTTAATTCCATGACTTTCCTTGCAGGCCCCAAACAACTGTAGTAATGTTCCTGCTCGCACCACCATCCTGCTGAGGACTTCAGGACTCTCAGACTCTTAGGATAAAATGCAGATCATTTCAGTGACTAGCAAGGGTCAGCACCATGTAATCCCACTCGTCTCTGCTGTGCCATCATGTTGTTTCCAGCAAAGCCTGCAGACCCTTCCCATGTGTGACCTCTTTCAGGTGTTCCTTACAAATTCCCATGCCTCACCTGTACCTGGATTATCTCTGCCTGTCCCTTTTGGTCTTGGCCATAGTAGGCATTCCTGTAAGAGGAAGAGGACTCCCTGTGGAGTATCTCAAGGTCTCTACTTGTTCACCATCCCTCTCCTGTAGCAGGGGTAAGCTATATGTCAGTCATCTTCATCTTTATTCCTGTGACACTGAAATGAATTCCAGAATTCTAGAAAAGCCTCGGCCAGAGTATCTTGAGTGACATAAACCAAATGAAGCTGGGAGTGGGGTGCAGTGCCATTTAATGTATCAATGTTGAGAGACCACGAATTCAGTAAATTTTTAGAGTAGAGGAAAGATGTCTAACTGAAGAAAACACTAAGCACCTCATTATTCCTCCAGGCAAAGGAAAATGAATATCAAAGGCGTATCAAGGATTTAAGCCTGGGTGACAGAGAGGGAAGGTTGTGTTAGGAATGAAGCTGATAAAAGCAGAGGATACATAAGGATGGAGTAAATAATGGGACTTCAACCTAGATGCTTCTCTGTCACATCCTTCAAGACTCAGCTCGGGCTTGGTATCCATGACACTTCCCACTCCTCCCACGCAACAGCAGAGTTTCACCTTATTTGTACATTATTTACTCTTGTTGAGTGCTAAGCTTCCTTCATTCTCTCAACAACTCTGTTTTGAAGTAATTATTTCTGTAACTCGGTTGTTTGACGTGTCTTCCTTGCTGGACAAAATATATACAACAAAGTTTAGCTATCTCATTCAAAATTGCAAGCAATTCCCTGGCACAGAACCTGGCAATAACTGGTAGCAGATGAATCTATTATACATGATATATGTTATGTAAATCACTTATAAATGATATTGAGAAAAGAAAGAAGTGATGGAGAATGAAATGCCTGCTTGTTCAATAACTTGGGAATGAATTGTGTGTAGGACCATTCAGATTAAGAATGTGAGAATTGGTACACTATATAATGAGAAAAACAAACCCCAAATGGGTCTCTAAAGTTTTGTTGCCTTATGACATGTTAAATTTTGCATACTAACTTACAGTTTAACAAAATGATTATGAAATGCACAGCCCTTCCCTATTAATTAATAACATTCAATAACAGACTTCTGTAGGAAAATTAATCCACTAAGCTGAAAGACTTATGAATGATGATTCTACTGACATGAAACAGACATCTGTCATGTTCACGGAGTAAAAATAATGATATTAATGGAACTTCTATGGCTTCAACATCCCCTCCAAAATTCATTTTGAAATTATTGCCACTGTAAAAGGACCAAGAGGTGGGACCTTCAGGAAATCACTAGGCTATGAGAATCTTGTCCTCATGAATGGATTAAGGTCACACGGCAGCTGTGGTGTTGTTTCTAAAATGGGCTCTTGATAAAAGAGTGAGTTTGGCCTTGTTTTTCCTCTGTGCCTTGCCAGTGCTTGCCTTCTATGGTGGTCCTTCCTTAGTGCCTTTCCCAACATCTACCAGACCAAGATGGGTTTTATCTTATTCTCATGGCCACTTGTTCTCATTGAATGCTGGTTCTACTCCCACTGGACACTTGTGCTTCCCAGCATCCAAATCTATGAGCAGAATAATCTTCCCTTATATATAATTGGCCAACCTGTTATAAGAGGAGAAAATGGACTCAGAAATGCTCGTGCTGATCTCTATGCTGTAATCATCCATATTCTGGGTCCAAGTACGCTTTACCATCCTTGCTCCAAAGGAGGATGTCAGGAGACATCTAGGGCAGGCTAAAGGCTAGTGGATGACTTTCCTGTGATGGTCCACCAATTTTTGTATAGACTATGATAGATGAACTCTGAGAGCCAAAGCCTCAAGTGACTTCATGCCAGGATTGATTCTTGAAGCTGATATGCCTTCCTGTCATTATTAAATTGATAACAACTCCTGGGCATTGCCCCACCCTATTGGTCAGATTTCCTGCAGATCAATGAAGATGTACTCTTTGTACTAATGCTATGTACACAAATTGATGATTTCTTAATTCCTAATAGTGATTCCATAAAATTACTAAATTTATACAAGTGATTTTGAAACCTGTGGTGGTTTGAATATGCTTAGCCTAGTAAGTGGCACTATTAGGAGGTGTAACCTTGTTGGAATGAGTGTGGCCTTGTTGGAGTAGGTGTGCTAGTGCAGGTGTGGGATTTGAGACCCTCCTCTTAGGTGCCTGTGAGCTACTCTTCTCCTATCTGCCTTTAGATGAAGATGTAGAACTCTCAGTTCTTCCAGACCTACATCTGCCTGGAGACTGCCGTGTTCCTGCCTTAATGATAGTGGACTGAACCTCTGAACCTATAAGGTAGCCCCAATTAAATGTTGTCTTTTATAAGAGTTGCCTTGGTCATGGTGTCTTTTCATAAAAGTAAAACTCTAACTAAGGTAACTTACACAAGAAAAACTATAATTAGGATTGTGTAAACCTTCATTGTGTCATGGGATATTTGCACTAGGATAGAAAACAGACATGCAACAGATTAACAATCTAGGAAAACATTACTTTTAGGCTATAAAACCATTCTGTTAACTAAAGATCATAAAAGAAAATGAAGGATTTATTGTAGGTGCAGGGGCAGAAGAAAAAATACTGATTGGGTTTATCTATATGAAACTTCAGTACTAATGAGACACTAGGCAGATAATTTCCCTCTTAACTTAGACATAAGAATTACTGTTTTAAACTCTCACTGAACCTGTGGAGCTAGTGACAGAAAATGAATGTTTAGTTAAATAAGTCTTAATGAAAACACATGTAAACATCTCTGTTGTTTCTTCTTGGAATTTATGTTTAAACTTGTGAACTTTTGACAAAAGATGCTTGGAATACCATGTGTACAAGAGCTAGGAACAATGATAACAAGGAAAGAGCAGAGAAGAAGAAAAAGCAGAATATAGCAGAGAGAGCTGTCAGGTTTCTTCTTATCATGAGACAGTTTTTATTTCTTACCAGTAGGGTTTCTTCTTACTAACAAGGAAAGGACTTTTCTTGCCTGTGTGGGTTTCTTTCATTTAGCAATAGAGAGGTAGAACTTATTTTTCAGAATATGAGAGTTCTTTCTTTCTGCACTGCACTGCACTGGCACTTGGCCTTTTGCATATATATATATATATATATATATATATATATGTATGTATATATATAATTATATATATACATATATATTGTGTGTGTGTATATGAGTATAGTTATGTGTGTAAGTATGTAAGTTGAGACAGGTGTGTGGGTCCAACCAGAGTATATATATACATATGTATGTATGAATATGTGTATATGAATGTGCATATGAATGTATGTCTGTTTCTGTGCATACTGCCTATGTAAATGTTTTTCTTTCTGAAGACATGACTTTCTTTTCCTGGTTCACTAAAAATTAATTGCTCTAAGCCTCCCTCTAGCTTGGCCAATGAGAGGTGACGCTTCTGGCCAATAGAGAAAGAAACCTTAGCAATAAATCCTCTACTGATTTCCCCGCTGCTATACAGCATATGTTAATTGCCAGGGAATTATGGAGTAAGAGTTAAGTTTTCCAGCACTTCTTCAAGCATAGCAAATTATGAAGTAAATAATAGGAGAGGCAATGAGTTAAGTTTCCCCAGTGCTTAATGAAACACACCACAGTAAGAAAGATTTAAGTTTTTAGCACAGAACTATTAGAGAGTTAAAAGGCTGGAGATCATCTGTCTTTTGGCCTGTGTCTGACACTGCTTCAACCCATTCCAGGCTGGGCAGGATCCTGGCAGGATGCTGATAACTAATTTGCTCCATGTTATAATAAAAATCACTTTTAGAATCTGAATCCATTGAAAGTTCCTTTATTAGAAGATTTGCTGAAGGCAGAGCTCAAACGTACTACTGCATGGGAATACCGCTCTTTTCCAGCACTAGGGGATAATGAGAACTGTAAAACAGATACATTGAATGTGTGGGGAGCCAGATGGGTGTATCCCACTCCAGCTATTGCATAATCTAAGTACTTATAAAATAAAATAAAATAAAATAAAATAAAATAAAATAAAATAAAAATAAGTTCGGTATAAATGGAGAGAGTATAGAAGTTATAGACAATGTAAAGTAAATTACCCTTTGCTGAGGAGCTTGAGTGAGAGAAATAGGGACATATTTAGGGACAGCATAGAAAGTGTCACACAATCACATTGGTTCCTTCAACACTGTCCTTAGGAAGCTCATACGGTTTTCTTAGAGTTTACTTTCTCCATCATCTTTGAACAAAACCACCTAAGTGTTGAGTGCTGACTGTTATCTGTGAAGGTGTTGGCTCCTAGCCATGTGGATAGTCTTCTAGTTACTTAGAAAAGCTATCAACTGATCTTACTGATGGGACTGGACACTCTGGGCACTGATTTTTACATTTTCATTCTTTTAAAAATTACTACATGATGGAGAAAAACTTATAAGCCTTCCCCTTCCATTTCAGTAAACCTACATAGGCAATTACCCTGTTTCTTCAGTTATGATATTTTTGCATGTGTAATCCTAGGGATTGAACCCAGGGCCTTGAGCATGCAAGGATTCTACACTGAGCTATATCCTTGGCAGTTGGTTATCTGAGACAGAATTTCACTGTGTAGCACTGGTTGGTCTTGAAATTGTTTCATAGCTCAGAATGGCCTGAACTTGACTTTCTGCTGCCTCCTACTTCCTACATGGTAAGATGACAACATGTAATAAGTTTTGACTTTAAGTATGTGGTTTGAAGTCTGTTGGATTGGAATCCTCCTTAGATGCTGAAAACAGCTAATAGTGTGAAAAAGAGAACCAGAAAGAAGAAAAATTCAGTAGGCCTCTCAAAAATTCACAAAAGAAAAAATTTCTTGAATAGAATATTTATTTTTAAAGGATAGTCACAACATTAGAAGCAGAAACACTATTAATGTTGGCTCAGCAGACAAAATGACTAGCATTCTTTGGAGGGATGTTGGTCAGAAGCCAGCAGAGGCCAACAGCCTGCCAGGAGCTCTGGGAGGTAACGGTGTGATGCTCATGTTTTAGGCTGACACTTTGGGGATCTGAACACTCGTGTTAAACAGCAACCCTGGTTTCCTAATTAGCACATCAAATGTCAGTTGCTTCAGTTCAGTGAAACAGGCTGTGAATTAAACTACTTTTATGGGTGAATGAAGTGTTACAAGCTTTAGGATTTCTGTTAGCTGAGATTATGAGGCTAGTTTAGTTTATGAAAACATTATTGGCCAATAGGAGGTATAATGGTCATAAATTTTAAATTAATCATTTAAAGTTTCATTCAAACTCCAAAACATAAAAATGAAAGGAACTCAGTGAAGCGTTACATTTACATGGTGACAGTGCGTGTGGTGGGGAGCATCCTCATGCTCACAGGCCTCAGAGCCCTGGGCTGGGGCTTATTAGTTTGTACTTGGCTGCCATTACTCCAAAATTACAAAAATTAATAAATGGCAGGAATAGAAAATACAGAGATAACTTTAAAATTATAAAATGCATGGATGGTCGCTGTGATAGCACATAAAAGCATCTGTCAAGTCCTTCATAAATCTCCAATATCTCTGAAATCCAAAAAGAAATTATAAACTAAAGATAAAGACAATGGGACCCCAAACCCTTTGTACTGATAGTATTTGCTTTGGTAAGGTGTTTCAAATTAAGAAGTACCATGCAAATCCGAGTGTATATCCGGGCTATACCTTCAGTGCAGTCTAACCATGAGACCCAATGGTTTTACTAAACAAGATAAACATCTTAAAACTCCTAGGTCACATCCAACTCTACTGAAGCATTTTTAACCAGCCAGTGTGGGGATCTTTCGCCTAGCACTTCCCACCCTCATCAGCGCCTACTTTCCCAAGTCATTTGAGGACCAGAGTGACAAAAGACAGAGGCTGCTACAGACCCTTAGCTTGGAAAGAGCATAAAGTCATGTGCTGGAGTGAGTGGTAGAGAGGACAGCCCTCCTTCCTGGGTTGAATTTCTCTCCATAGGGAAAGGCTATTTATGGAAACAGCCCATCCTATCAAACAGAACAAACATACAGACACATGACTTTTTGTCCTGAGCTTTCACAGCCTCAGATTCCAGGTTCAATAAAATTTTTTGGTCAAAATAAATTATGATGCACAGTTTATGAATGACAGTCACAACATCCTTCCCAATCATCTTCTCTCAATATAGGTGAATAGGGAAAAACTTCCTGGAGTTACATTTAGTGGACAAAATAGCCAGCCAACAATATGCCTGAAGTGCTTGATGTGTTACTAGATAAACTTAGAATTTATGTACATGTGTGTCTTTAGATACACATGTATGTATAGAAATTAGAGTATATCTGACTATCATCCTAAATATAACACCCTCATTTTATTCCACAAAACAAGACAAAGGGCATAAACGGTACACAGAGATTATATTTGATTATTTATTCTTCTTAAGAAGTTCACTCAAAGATTATGTATTTCTTAGCAGAAAAGAGACCATCCAAAATCTGCAGCTCAGGGTCGGCTTCCTAAGTTCTCTCTGCATGCTCTTACATGCTAACTGCCAGTTCCTCTGAGAGAAATGCACTCTAGCAAAGAGGACAGGAAATCAAGGATCAAGTTTATAATTAACTTTTTAAATAAGAAAACTTGATAATTGCTATAATGTGAAACTGGGCATTAGCTTAAAATAACTAGTGTGCACCAAGGAAGCATTAGAGACTGGCAAGTTGGCTTAGCCAGTGAAGTCACTCTCTGCCAGCCTTGATAGAATGTGTTCAGTGTCAGGACCCACATGGTGGAAAAGTAAAACAAGTCACATGAGTTGTTCTCTCACCTCCACATTCAAGCAATGGCATGTGTGTCCACCACCTCAAATACTTTAGTTACACACACACACATACACGTTACATACTATATACACACATATACAATACACACAAACACACACATATATACCCATATACACACAAATATACATACACACAGAGAGACACACACACATATACACGCATATATATACATGTACATAAACATATACACTCACACATATATAAGAAAGCACTACTTTTGTGTCAGATTGTTTTGTTACAGTATTCTTTGTCTTATTGGTATTTTGCTAATATATTATGGTTTTAGATTTTATGGTTCTGTGAGTTCTCTCTCTCTACTCTTTCTGTGTGTGAGAGATATCCTTGTTTTTTATTAGTTCTTGCGGCTTATTTGTGTTTGTTATTTACTTGTTTGTTTTTTAAAAGAGAGAAGAATGGATGTGAAGTTGGGGCTGTGGAGGTAGGGAAGAACTGTAGTAGGGCAAAAATGTAACCAGTTTTATAGGACTTTTCTCATCTGGGCTGACACCATCCCCTCCAAGAGCCAAAGATCATATAACAAAAACCCTAATAAGAGATATGAAAAGCCCTTTTTAGTTGTTGGCCAGGGCTGTCCAAGAGACTCTCAAAACATTCAGCTTACTGCCTCCCAGAGATATAAGTTGGTATTCATGAAGACATCATGCACTGTAGTGACATTTTTGAGTCATTTTAATCTGAGTTGTAGGGCTGTGGGGCTGTTTCAGACTAGCCACTGCAGCTGATCATGGTTTGCCCTGTGCTCTAGCAGAAGCATGGTTTTGCCAGCTGCAGGTAATTTCTGCAATTGTGTGAGGTTTGGAATTCTGGGAACTTTTCATAGGGTATATAAAATGAAGAGCCTTGAGACAGAGGTGAAGTTGTAGGTCATTTAGGGAGGTTGGCTGCAGTTTGTTAGTAGTTGTGCTCAACGATGAAATAAAAGGAAAGAAATTAGATTCAGGGATCGCTTTCTCTCTCCTCCCTCTATCCTTCTTTCTCTGCTATCTAGTAATTCTGGGTAGAACAGGGAGAGGAGATAAACGGTGGGAAGAGAAGAACCCACAAGGTAGCAAAAAGTTACAATGCACTTATACACAGGGCACACAGGTCAGTGAGCTGGAACTGACCTCAACACACACTTCTTGATAACTGGCTTTCATAGTGCCAGAAGTCACCAGGCAAGCTTCCAAAGGAGGGAAACCACCAACAGTACTACCCAACCATAATGCCTGTGAGCCCCATCAATGACCAGCATATCACAATAACCCTCAGGGTACAGTAGTAGACTGAGTATCATGACAGTAACCAACAATTCTCTACTCAGACTTAAGTCCCAATCAACAAGTGGGAGGTCATGTCTGGTACTACAAACCTAGCTAACTACTCAGTGCTAAAGGAGAATCTGCTAGCTAGAGGAGAAATCACTAATTTACTAAACCAACATAATTCCTACTAACAATCTATAAACATGTTCCTTATACCCAGAGATAAGTGTAGTTTTCACCCCTCATTGAGAAAAATTCTCTTTGCATGAGACAGAGAGCACTCCAGAAAACTATGACCAGTAAAAATGCAGAGTTGTGGAGCTCAGTGCTCATGGATACCTCTACAAAATACTCTCACAGTGAAGGCTCAGGGAAGAGAAGGGGCAGACAGGTTGTAAGAGCCAGAGGATCAGGGAGTTTACAGTGACATTGTGACTGGTAGTAATGGCATAAGCTACACCCAAGTCTCATCAGCATGACCTCCCAAACATGAGGAGAACAAAGAAGACATGCCAAAGTATATCCAGACAAGCTCATGAAATCTCAATCCTACACAAAGAACTGTGGACAACTGAGGCAGATTAGGAATGAAAAAGGTAGTCCTTTAGTGCTCCAGGACCAAACAGTTATCCCTGAAAACATATGTACAAGTAACATTATATGGCTTGATTGATTTATACTTAGGAATAGATGTGTGTGTGTGTGTGTGTGTGTGTGTGTGTGTGTGTGTGTGTGTGATATATTTAATAACAATTACATGCATGGGGGATAAAGCCATGAACTTGCAGGTGAGTAAGAAGGAATTATGGAAAGGGAAGGGAAGGGAAGGGAAGGGAAGGGAAGGGAAGGGAAGGGATGGGAAGGGAAGGGAAGGGAAGAGAAGGGAAGGGAAGGGGAAAAATGTAATTATAATCTCAAAAATAAAATTAAAAAAGAATACATTGTATACATTTTTCAGTAAGAAAAGAAAGCACTACTTTATAACAATTACTTTATAACAAGTTTTATATAAATTTCACAACAGTTACATGTGAACTGCATGTGTGAATGTATTTCTATACATATCTTACAAGGTCATTGTGTTGACAGTGACACACTGGTCATATTTCTGGTTATGCCTTTATAATCAGTATGAATATGATCAGAGAAAAACTTAAACCAGTGTTGATTGTCAGTGCTCAATAGATTGTAAATAATGTATTTATAGCATGGCATTGTTGAATAAGTGTAAGGCCTCAAGATTTAGGAATAAATGATCTTTTTATGTTCCACATATCAAGACTGAAGTAGATAAACATCTTTTGAGTCTTTAGAAAGAATAGAAATATAGTCACTACAATAGTACAAGTCCTGGGAATGGGTTTGCTTGGGTTGAGGCTTCCATAGGTGGTTGTGCAGTCTGTGCACTATGCAACCAATATGGATGCACATCCATATTCTACTGGAAATTTGAATACCTGGCCAAAGGAATTACCTACCTTAGACTCACCAGAATCATGTTCTCAGAGAACAGTAAAGTAGGTTGAAGAAGGGTGCATTCTGGGAAATAAGCAATATCCTTGCATGTGCCTTGTATCTCTGTCATAAGAGGACTACAAACAATACTTTTGCAACACTTCTGTCTCTGAGAATCACACAGAAAGATCTCATTCAAATGCAATTTGGGCTTCAGCAGACGTGGGATGAGGCAGAAAACTATGTTGCTGCTTGCTTGTTTGTTTTATCTAATGTATTTGCTTCATCTTTCCACTTAATCCTTCCACTAATGGAAACATACCTTTAAATTTCTGAATCCTCTCTTAAAATGAGTCAAAATGTGGTTATCTTTGAGCTACAATATTTATGAGGCATGTGAAAAATATCTCTCTTTGGAAATTTACAGTTCAGGAACAAATGAGCCCTGGATGTGAGCAGAGCTTTTCTGGTTTAGCTTCTGCAGTCTTTATCATGGAGTAAAACAGACATCAGTGCTAAGTACAGAGCTGCTGAAAGACCATTGCAAACCCAGAGACTGAGCACTGCTCTATCCAGAATATAAAACATCTGTAACACACCTCTAAGAGAGCTGTTTGAATTGTGGTTACAATGGCATGCCTGATTTATCATTAAATAAAAATACAACACACACAAGTTAACTATCTCCACGTATCAGAAGAGGTTTAACCAAACAAGAAATATTTTTAAGTTCATTTGCACAGTTAAGCAAATATACAGGCTGGAAGAGCAGAGCTACAGAGTACTGTGGTGGATAAAAGGAAAAACTCCAGTGGTGAACAGCAGTCTAGGCTTCATGACCAGTGAAGCATGACTCCCAAACTAGCCTGGTCTTTGTTTCCTCAGCAACTTAATGAAGGCGCAGTGTTACAGAAGCACGTAATAACCCGCAGGGACCGAGAGCACCCATTTTATAACCAACATACGAGAATCATTCTTGATATGTGCTACATTGTCATTAACAACTAGTTTTTTTACACAGCATAGAACTTCAAATACTAACAGAGAAGAAGACACTGAATCCTTTAGAATGGAGTGGGTGGGAAAAGGGGAAGAAATAGACAGGGCAAACAGACCATGCTTCATTAAAACAGAAGTGCAATCAACATGATAGATAAAGACAGGGAAACAAGCAAAGTACTTTTGCTGCTTGTCCGAGTAGGATCGCTTACCATAAACTGACCAGCTTAAAGAACACGTACGTCTTAACTCAGTCTCATCATCAGCCAGTCAGAATCCAGATCCTGACAGCCTCAGAGTCCTTCATGCATGTGCACTCAAACCTCGCTCATGGCTAGATTTCATCTGAAGGCTCTGGATGGTAACTTCTGAACACATGACATTATTGCTATGTTAAGTTGCCTAGGATAAAGATGTCTCCAACCTTGCTGGCTTTAGCTGGACGCTTCTCTCAGTTCCTTTCCTGGTAGAACCTCCCAACATGACATCTTACTTCTAAAATGTCAGCAAGCTGGAAGTCTCATTTTTGGAAATCCATTGCGAAAGTAATGTTTTATCAATGCATTTAACTGACTGGAAACTGGTATGCCCTGGGTGTCAGACTGGCTTTCAGGTCTCAATCTCCCTGCTCTGTTCTTTTACAATAGGAATGTTTACCCTATGGTAAATTGGAAGTATGTAACTTGTCCTTTCAGGAATCCATGGCTGAGTTTATCTAGAGTCGTAGAGAAGACTTTTAACATGGACTTTTGAGGAACAGTAGAACAATCGAGGCATTAAAAGATCCTGAATACTAACTCTAAATGCATCTTTGCATTATAAGATGGGCATGGGTTTGGGGGTTTGGAGTCAAAGGCTATAAATTGCATTTGGGCTATTTCTCCTGAGGACCACATGTTACAGGTTTCAGTCTCCCTTGGTGCCTGATGGGAGAGGCACTAAGAGACTAGGCTAGTGAGGTCTCTGAGAGTGAGGGCATTGACGGGAATAGTGGGACTTTGGCTGCACTTCTTTCTTTCTTTCAAGTCCAGTGACAAAGTGGGTGCCTTGTTTTTCCACAGGCCCCTGCCATGATGTGCTGCCTGGTCACAGGTCCAAAGTTCCAGAGTCAACCAACCACAGACTGAAACTGCCCAAACTATCAGATCAAATAAACCTCTCATATTTGTAAGTTTCAGATATTTTGATGTAGTGATGGAAAGATAACTGATTGTAAGATTGTTTTCCTCTCTTTACTTTTGGGAATGCAGAGGGGATTAATTTCCACAAGGTCACACAGCTAGTGGACAGCAGAGGTGTATCTTAGACTCAGTCTAAGTGTGGAGCTTTAGTGCCATTTCAACCTACTTTACTACCTCCTGTAACAGATGAAAAATAGAACACAAAATGAGGTGGCCTTCAGTGGAAGCTGGGTGTCTTAGAATTCCCGATGCCTTAGGAGTATGACAAAAGTTGTTCAAAGTAGTGAACAGGGGAGCAGGAAATTATAACACTGTTTATATGGAAAATAGATTTTCAAGAAAACCAAATGAAAAATATACCTAGCGATAAAGAATGCAGTTAATAAATGGGTGAACAATTATTAAAAAACAACTGGGATAATTCATGAAAAGAAACTGTAAAAATGGTATCCCAGATGCTGAACTTTACAGTTGAGAGGTGTACCCACAGTTATAGGAAGACTGAGAATTCAAGTAGCACCTCAGTGCACTTCAACTCTGAACCTCAGAACAATCTATGGTGCATGTTTTTTTTTCTCTCTCTCTCTCTCTCTCTCTCTCTCTCTCTCTCTCTCTCTCTCTCTCTGTGTGTGTGTGTGTGTGTGTGTTTGTGTGTGTGTGTTTGAGAGAGAGAGAGAGAGAGAGAGAGAGAGAGAGAGAGAGAGAGAGAGAGAACACGTGTATGAGTTTATATGCACTATGTACATTCCCAGAAGAGGGCATTGGATCCCCTAGAACTGAAGTTACAGACAGTTTTGAGCCACAAGTTGATGCTGGAAACTAAAGGCAGGTCCTCTACAACAGCAGCAGGAGCTATTAGTTGATGAGTCATCTTTCCAGCCCCTGTAACTGGTTGTAAAACACAAGGGAGTTCAGGAACCTTTGGATTCACTAGTTTTTGAGCGATGAGATCCATCTCTCCCCACTTTATTTCTTAAGGATCCATGGGTGAGTTTTAAGGTTCTAGGTGTTGGAGGCTGCAGGCACTACTTCATAGAAAAGAAGTAAGTCCTGTGGATCGTGCAGAAACAGAGTTCGGAAAGCTGGGGAGGGTGAAGAGAATGAATTACAGAGACACAGCAAGGATTCTATTTCCGTTGAGCTGCCCTGCATACACAATCATTATAAAATATGTAAAGATGTGTGTCCAAGAATATTCACGGAAACAGTGTTTGCAAGAGAAAACATTCTTCACAGATGGAGGACAGATGTAATGGTGTCGTCCTTATTACTGCCACACAATAGAGAACTTAAAATAATTAAGGAGATCTGACTGATCTGTACCTGTGAAAACCCCCTTAAGAGAAGCTGTCAAATGATAACACATTTCAGAGAGCAGCCTGATGGCATGCAGTCTGCCAAAAGAAACATTTGGATGCAGTCAATGAACTACTAAGGCTATTTTGGAGTAGGTGATTGGAGGACTGAAGAGACAAGGAGGGAGAACTGGATGTCTACTCTTAAAATCATATGCTTTAGTAGATTTTATTTTACAATGAGGTTATATCCCCTTTAAATAAAGTAATTTTTAAATGTATGAAAGGGGCCTGGGGAGATGGCTTGGCAAAGAAGGTTCCTATAACTGTCAGGACCTGAGTTCAGTCCCAGTACCTATTAGAAGCTCGGAGTGACAGCACATATCTATCATCCTAGTGCTGGGGAGGCAAAGTCAGCTGAGCCCTGAGGCTTTCTGGATCAGCCAGTCTTGTGAAATCAGCAAGGGTCAGTGAGAGACTATGTCCCAAAGAACAAGATGGAGAACTGTGGGGAAAAATCTGATATTCACCTTTAGCTACTACACAGGCACACACATGGGCACATGCAAGCACTCCCACAGTGCATAATGCATGCTCACTCACAGACAGGCAGACACAGACAGACAGACAGACAGACAGACAGACACACACACACACACACACACACACACACACACACACACACATGAATGGATTTCCAGTTCTTCATTGTTTTATTATGATATCTATCAATATCTAGCTCGTAAAATGACTTATAGATGGTATTTTTAAGGACTTGGGGTCAGAGAACAAAACAGGGAAGTATCAAGTTTAATAGCTATAAAGAGACATTTGGTTCTGGGAATAAGACAGAGAAAATGGCTTCAGAGAAGCTAGAACATCTTAAGAACCACAGACCACAACAGACAAAAGGGCAACAGAATTCATAGAAAAAGAGTCGACCTGTACCATGTAAGAAGGTAGAGAATGAGGAACAAGCACAATATAAAATAAAAGTGTTATATAAAGTAGCAGAAGTTGATTTAAAATCCAGAATGAAATACTCAAAGCCTTTCATCATTAGTGAGCCATTCCTGATCTGTAGACAGACTTGTCCTAGGCAGTGAGTGGCCCAGATGTTTACCTTAGTGTATGGCTCATCTCTTTCACTAGGCTTCAAATATTCCATTCACAGGAGGAAAATAAATAAATAAATAAATAAATAATCTTCTTGTTCACAAATCAATGACTTTTATTAACAATTCTCCTCCCCAATTGGTTGAAAAATTGTAAAACATAAAACAACAGGCTCCATAAAACACAATTTAAATGAAAGCCTAAAGTTGCAACCATCCACATCACACTCAAAACCAAGGCTCAGAATGGCCCTTTAGCTCAAGCCTCCCTGTGTAGGACATCGTCACTGCAAACACAGTGCTCAGAGCTCCGGGAAGAAATACGAAGATGCAGGTGAGCCGGCATATTCAGTCATTTGCTGATTGAACATACTGTAAAAGAAAACTGCATCTGTACCCAGGACGAAACTCAGAAATAAGTCTTACCTTGGATGCAGAAGACCCTGCTTACAGTCCTATCACCACAAATAAAAACCAGAAGACAGTATCTGCACTAAATACTCGAATGCTTCTCTCACAATGTTCTCTAACGTTGAGTACGACAGGTACTCACATCGCACTAGTATAACTACTGCAAGCAACACAGAGGAGGTGGCAGGAGATTGTGTGTCGTTTACAGGCAAAAGCTTGAGTATCTGCAGTAGATTTTGCTGTCTACACCAGTGAGGATTGTACTTCTCAGGAAGCAGGGTGGGACATGAAAAGACCTTAGATTTTGGAGACACAATGGTCTTACCACACACACACAAACACACACACACACAAATACACACAACCTCCTGTGTATTTGTGTGTCTGTGTGTGTGTCTCTGTGTGTATATGTATCCTTAGTCATTTATTCTGCCTTCTTCTCCCTCATCTGGAAACCACAATGGGTGGTCTTCTTTGTATCCTCCTCTACAGGAGAAACAGACATGAGAGCTCTACGCCAACTAAAGTGGTACAATATCTTCCCACCACTGTATTTATCTATTAGATACTGGTACAAAATCTTCTCTATTTCCGTTTAAAGTGAATATTAGGCAATTCTGCCATAACCTTATAAATTCATTCTCAGCAGTGAGTAACATACATAACATCAAAATCTTTTGAGAGGGAGCTCTCTGGCAGTCACCTTGGTCTGACTCACTCTTTCTCCTGTCTGAGATGATGTGTCCTTCTTACTCAGCCTCAAATCGAGGAGACTTGCCACAGAACTCTGTGGAACTCCTCAGGAGGTAGGGATGAATGGGTTTTCTCAATATATTTCTAATCCTCCTGCCATCTGTAGGAGAGGGTTCTTTCTAACACATGGTCTGTGTCACTGATAGAGACCAACATGTAAATGTTTTATGTTTTTTACATACCCATCTTCCTCTTTTCTTTGAGATACTTAACAATGTAACTGACTTGACCTGTAGGACATCTTAAAGCCCATTCAGAGGGGGAATTTTCCTAAATAGGCATCATTTTTACAGATGGCTTGCTCCTTTTTATTTTATATTTTTTAGGGTGATAAAAATTGTCTAATCATGAAAAGGAGAGTTGGCTTATTGGCAAAAGTCAAATTAGTGAGTATTTGGTCGGATTTTTGTTGCTGTGATAAATAGCGTGAACAAAAAGAACTTGGTGTAGAAAAGGGTTTGATTCCAGTTTATACTTCTAGTTTATGGTCCATCATTAAGGGAAGTTAGGACAGAAAAACAAGGTAAGAAGCTGAGGGAAGAACAAGGAAGAAATTCTGCCTGTTGGCTCCCTCACTGGCTCATGCCATCTGCAGATGGTTGGTGGTGTTCACATTGGTCCATCAATAATCAATCAAGACAGTCTCTCATAGACACGGTCACAGGTCAATCTGAGCTTGACAATTCTTCAGTAAGAGTCCCTCTTTACAGGTATCTCTAGACTGTGTCAACAAAAAGAACCAGCATAGGAGGTGCCCTTCAGCCTAAGGACTCTGAGACAAGATTAGTCAGATCATTACATACATTGAGACAAACCTTCTCCCTCTCTATTTTGAGATTCATGCAAAATGCCCACTACACATCCATGTCATCTTATATGAGGCATTCCCCTCTACAGCAGACCTGCTTGCCAGCAACTCCCCCTTTCGACTGTGTGGCTTTCCTTGCCATGCACCCTCACTACTCAGTTCCCACACACCTTTACTTCACTGCCCACCCCTCTCCCAGGCTTGAATCTTACCCATCTATCACGTCTTAGAGTCTACCATTACCTGGAAAGTCCTATCCCTGAAATCTTTCTCTCGTGTTGCTTTATTTCTTCATGCCCTTTCTGCAACTGCCCTATGATTAATTAAGATATTCAACCCCTTGATAGAATTGATAGTATTGCACACTAACTATGTCTGTTCCCTGGCAGATTTCCTTCCTCCCCTGCTTCACCTGTTTCCATGGTAGACATCCCCAAAGCCTCTCTGGCCTCAGGTATCCCACTTCTACCTGCCAGCTGCATCTTTATTCATCTTGTCATCCACTGTACTTTGAAAGTGAGATGTCTCTCTAGGCTTTTGTGTTTGGCCACTTGGCTAGTAGCTGAAGGTGGGGTTTGGATGTTTATATGATTTTTAGGACATGGGGCCTTCAGGACAGATGGGCTGGAGGGCTGGGCCTTGTCCTGGCCTGGGCCTGCTTCCAGCTTAGGCTCTGTGCTTCCTAGTCATGACACGATGTATCTATCAACCTGCCTCCACAGCTTCAAGTTGTTCCTCTAAGGTTGAACTATATAACCCTGAACCATAACCCAAACAAAACCTCTTTCCTTCTTTCCTTAGTTGTTTATACCCGGTATTTGGTTTCTCCATTGAAGGAAGATAACACAGGAGTCCTTCTCATAGAGTACCAACCTAGACAGGAGAAGACACTGTATCCTTATACTGGTACCATAACTTACATTTTTGTATGTTCTGCAGCATCAGCTATTCCCCAGGGCAAATTCACGTTTTTCTCTTGTCCTGGTCAATCATTACCAAACATCCATTTCATTTAGACTTCTTGTGTTTAAAAGATGAATTTCTCCTCTCATTTTTATTTATACTTCCCAACAATCTTAACATTGTAGAAAAAAATGAAGGACAGCATAATTTTTCGTCTTCTGCAACCACTGAAGAGTAAATAACTATCTGAATATACCAATCATTCAAAGGCGCTTTTCAGCTCAGGTTGTAAACGAAGCCCCCATGCCTTGGAGTGTCCCATATATGCAGATTCTGACCCCCAGACTCAGCTCTTGCCACACCCAAGCCCCACCCTGCCAGACCATCTATATAGATTTGCTAGGTTTGCTTTCTTGACACAGCGTTTCTGGTCCATCTTACGCTGATGCTCTTGTCTTGATGCTTTTCTTAGCTCTATTCATCCTTCAAGATGAGGTAAACTATCACCTTTAGGGGACAGAGAGGCTTCTAAATCTGTCCCAGAAAATAGTAGCTTAGTGATTGATATGATCTAGAGTGTATTACTTTAGTAAAAACCCTTTGAACTTTGCATTTCTCTTATCTGGAGTTTCTTGGGGATACAAAGTGTACCTATCCTGCATGAGGCCAGAGGTTATTTTTTGGTCTGATTCACAGAGTCTAGAACATAGTAGATCATTAATATCTGTTTGCCACATGAGTCCACTGGTGTACTCTGCCGCTGTGTTCGTTTGATTTTTTTTATAAGCTCAGCATGGTTAGGTGTGCTATAAGTAGTGTAATTTTTAAAGATTTCAATAAAAAACCAAATTACTTAAAAACATTTTTTTCTTATTGGTCACTACAATCCTTAAACTCTACAACTCTGTTTGCTTTTTATATATTCAAAATGTCTCCAAAGAAAACTCATCTGAAGGGGTTAACATAAAGATAACTAGCCAAAGTAAGTTGTTAAAGGTACAGAATAAGTAATATCTGAAGTGAGATAGACAGGAAGACAACATTAAGAACCTGGCATCTAGGGAGAGCAGATGTCAGATTGTGAAAGTCCTTGGTGCTAAAACTGAGAGGAGCTACAAGGGAGGCAGAAGACAAGAACCATCTGCTTCCTGATGCTTCACTCAAACTCTCTTCTCCACCAAGAGTGTTAGCAGTATCAGAGGTTAATGTAAGTAATGCCTTAGACATAACTCTTCTGTGATGTTTGCTTATATATGTGGACAAACTATTGATTCCAAAAACTTTTACTCTTTTCTCTCTGGTTCCTCAGAGGGTTTGTAGTTTGGGGCTATTGCTTCTGTGTTGGTGCCTCTATTGTGCTTTTAGTCTCTACTTCTAATAGAAACTAATAGATGCTTACTAATGGAACCATCTAGAAGGGAAGGTAGCACCCATGGAGCCACCTCCATGCCCGCCTCCAGGCCGCCCTTCCTCTCTGCAACAGAAGGCTTCCTAAATGGTGGCTTCCAACCAGCAAGAGGTTTTAATTTTCATAAATCCTAAATTATCAATTTTTGTCTTTATGATCAGTGATTTATGTTCCTTCTCAATACTTTTCTTCCTAATTCAAGGTTGTCACCTTTCCCACCTGCAGTTCATTTGCCCAGATGTCTCTGGGGCATTTATTAATAGGGGGTGTTTTCTCTGATGAACTGCCTTGAAGCCTTTCTTTAAAGAATGAAAATCAATTGATATGTGTGGCTCTACTTCTGGTAGCTTTATTTCACTCCATCGAACTATTTATCTTCTTTTAAACTGATTAACACCATATTAAGTCCCAGCTTTAGAGCAACCCCAGAATCTGATGGTACAGCTCTGGCATTGTTCTCGTTGAGTATTGATTTAGAGAATCTGATCCTTTACTTTTCTTTATGAGCTTGAGTCAGCTTGCCAGGCACTGCAAGATGCGTCAGCGGGGGTCTGCGTCATGATGGCAATGGCTCTACAGAGGCATTTACAGCATTTATCTAGTAATACCACGGGCTTCTCTCTCTTCAGATCTTCTTTAATCAGCAAATTTTTCAGCATAGATATCTTTCTAAATTTTGATAAATTTATTTCCAAGTACCGATTTTAAAATACCATTTTTACCTGTTTGCCTCTATGCATAGCGTTTATGAATTTCCATGAATTAACTACAATGTTTATGAATTTATTAATTAGTTCTAGAGTTAAAGACTTTGAATTTTGTATTACTGCGGCTATTAGTGCATCTTTATTATATTTAGTGGCTTTCATTGTGACATCCTCACACAGGTACACTGTGTGTTGTGAACATGTGAACTTCCCCATTTTTCCTTCTCTTGTCCTCATCCACTCCTGCTCTTGTTGATCCTCTTCCTCTTTTCAACGGTTCCACTTTCTTCCTTCTTCTTTCCTCTTTTGTGCCCTGACATGTTTAATTCACTTGCTTGTAGAAGCATTTAAGAGGCATGGCCAACTTTGCAGAGGATAAACCATTAGACTTGCTCCAGCTTTTAAAGTAACTAAATTGTCTGTCAATAAAAAGCACTTGAATATTTCTTTCTAACTTAAAGCCTTTTCAGTTATTTTCCTTGCCTATTACACCAGCTAGGATCTCCAGCATAATTTTAACAGAAACAAATTGAGCAAACATTTATCTCTTATTCCTGACTTTAAAGAAAACCTAAACACACATTGTGGCGGTATTTATTATGGTTTTAGATAGGTGTATTCCATCACATTGAAAAAGGGTCTTGCTAATCATTTTAATGAGAGTTTAATTTTAATCATAGATGCATGGTGAATGTAATCAGATGCTTTTCTGAACTTATTGTCAGGATCATATAAAATTTCTCCCTTATCCTGTCATTATGGTAGGTACATTAGTGGTTAAAGAAATGCCATGAATCTTATACTTGGTTATAGTATGTAAAGCTTTTTAATGTATTTCTACATTTAAGCAGCTATTAGTTTTTTTGGGGGGGAATCTGACTTTTTCTTCGTCAGGATTTTGTTGGGTGAGGTCATGTAGCAACCTTCACAGGGTGTGGTGGCAAGAGCTGGAAAGGCTTGCCTTTGTGCTGTTTCTTTGAGTTATATAGGAATGCCATTATTCCTTATACATGTAACATTATGAATTTTCTTCCTGAGAAGTTTTAAGGTTATAAATATCTTTTATGGAATGTGGGCACCTTCTCAGACTGTCTGGCTCATCCTCTGTCACTTTCGGTGAGTTTATTCATCACACATCCTTGCTGTGGTTTCTGGCAGGAGGTTTTATTACAGTGCGGCCTCATAATCTTTCAGTGTCTGCAGGATTTGCTCCTGACATTGGCGCTCTGTGTGTTTCCTTTTTCCTTGATGTATGAACTTTGTGATTTAGAAAAAAATAGCTTGGTTTTCATTTCATCTATTAACTGAAGACTTCCAAAATATTCTTATCCATATTTTTCTTTTATAATTATTTTGAATTTAATTTGTTCTTTTTCTCAATTTTAAGATAAAAATCATACTTCATATTTTTAATAGTAGCATTTAATTCTACCCAGTCCTCTAAAAATACTGCTTTTTTATCACAACTAGAAATTTAGAAATCTTGCATCTTCTCCATTGTTGTACTTGAAATATTTTCTATTATGATATTGTATCTGTATTTGGTCTGGTATAAATGACCAGACATGTTAAAAGACACTTTATCTCTCTCAGTCTATCTGACTATTGAAAAAAATGGACCCCAAAGAAATGGGGCTTTTCCTGAGGAATCTCATGGTGGAGAAGGAAAAAGCACCAGTCATTCATCAGTGTGGTGACTTGTCTTCCCGAAAGAGTCTTCACACAGGTCTACTTTATAAGACTAAAAGGCAGACAATGGTGGGTTAATAGTGGGCAGGAACACATCTTGACCTGGACTGCTTAGATGTTCATATCCTGGGTCCTCTATTTAAACTTTAATATTACTTCACGACCCTGAAGAAGGACTTAGGGGTTTGCTGGATCTTTTTGGCCTTCTTCCCAATGGGGCCACATTGAATAAATCTTCATTTCTGCTTTGTGCTTTTATTTGGATCTTTTAATTGAGTTATTTACTGTACCTGACTTGAGGTACAAGGTGTGACTCCACCAAGTGTATGTTACAAACCTTATTTATTTGAAATCTGTTGTTATGGGCATGTGTTTAGGCTTTTCATGGCTTCTAGTTACTCAGCCATTTTTGTCATTACATAAAATATCCATATCTTTGTAAGTATCTAAAAAAAAAAAAAAACTTTTTAAGACAGAATCTCAGTATGTAGCCCAGGCTACATACTTGTTATGTAGACTGCCCTTGAAATCACAGAGATCGGCTTACCTCATGTCTCTGGAGTGCTGGGATTAAAGGCATATACCAGGACATTTTTTTAATTATATATGATGGCGACCAAGGGACAACTTAGAAGCATCAGTCCTCTCCTTCCACCACTTGAATCCCTATAGTCAAAGTTAACAAGCACTCACCCACTAAACCACCTTAGCAGTACTCAAATGTCCTTTCTCTTGAAGTCATATTGTCTGATACTAATAGAACCACATTGTTTGTATGTGCACACATTAGTGTATGCAGATGCTTGTGCGTATATGTGTGTGTACATACATATATGCGAATCTGTGTACAGAAGCCAGAGAACAGCCTTAGCTGTCATTCCTAAGTCACTGTTCACTTTGTTGTTTTTTGTTTGTTTTTCTTTTCTTGTTTTTTTGAGTTTTTTTGTTTGTTTTTGGTTTTGCTTTTTATTTATTTATTTATTTATTTATTTATTTATTCATTTATTTATTTTGCAGGGTCTCTCGTTGCCCTGCAGCTAGGATGGCTTAAAGATGCCCAGGAATGTGCCATTCTCTGTCTCCCCAACCTTGAGATTACGAGTGTTTACTCCCATGTCTAGCTTTTTGTGTGAGCTCTAGGGAATCAAATCCAACCTGTGCCTGTGTGACAAGCATTTTATCAACAGCTTTCACTCTAGTTCTCACACTGGCCTTCTTACCGGTTTCCTGATCATTTTGCTTCCTTCCTGCCTCAATCTTTATCTCTGAGCTACATCTCTAGTATTATAACTACAGTTTGCCCTTCATCAGTTTGGAGGTCTACCAATTGCCATCCATGTTTTGAGTAGGTTTTCACTGCCTCCCATCTCGATGTGTGCCCATCCATCAGCTACTTCACATGGGCTTGCGGATTTTACTTGTGTTTTTTGCCTGCTTGACCACTGAGGACCAGCTCTCTCCTCCTGAGAAACCTGGCAAACTTCTCTGAAGTCCACAGGCACCAGCGTGTCAACAATGAGGTAGAAATGGAGTCCCTCTTCATTTTGACTTCCTTGGAATACTCTTCCTGGCCTGTAGATGGCGCTGTTTTCACCCCATCTCTGAGGCAGCTCTTGCCAGTTTTGCTTCCGTATCCAAATAAACACTGCGCAAATTACTGCATTGTTGTCTCTTGCTTGGGCCCAGATGGCTGTAAACTCTCCCGATGCTCTTTCTCACACAAGTCACTCCCTACACTTTCAGCTTCTCCAACAGCACTGAACTCCAGGTTCTGATACCTCATGCACTGTGAAAAATAAGTCGTTTTTATTTTCTATTTTAATAGCTCCAGAAGACATCATATTAAGAGGAGCAGTCACTCCATAGTCCTTCATTGGCACAGGCAAACACTAATGTACTTTTAATCTCTATAAATCAACTGAACCCCTGTAGACCTAGACATCCTCCTGTCCCTTTATTTAAATTGGTTTTACTTTCTGGCTCTTTGTCAGTTTACAGTATTTTTTTTAATGTGGCATTATATATTTTGCAGCTTCTGTAATCACTATCTGTTGGAAGGTTAATTCAGCATAAACATCTGTTATTGGGATCATAATTACTATGTAACCTTGTAAATTGCTTTGTTACAATATAATTTGCATGTCATGACACATTTTCATTTAAAGTAGACAATTCAATATTTTGCTATATCTCATAGAGTTGTACAGCCAACATCACAAGCATTTTTCCATTTTAATATCTCCAGAAAAAGAATTCATTCCACAAGCTTTCATTGCCATAGGGAAAGACTAATGTACTTTTTATCTCTATAAATCAATTAGAGAGAATTCCTATAATGGGATAATGCCTCATGCAGTCTTTTGTAATTGCCTTCTCTAATTTAGCATAACATTTTCAAGGTTAATTATATGAAAAGATGTGTTTACATTTCTCTTGGTTCTATACCTAGGAGTGCAATTGCTGAGCCATATGGTAACTATGTTTGGCATTATCAATTTGATACATTGAAACTACTGTATTGCCATACATCAGCGATGTGTAAGATCTCAGTTTTCTACCTCCTTACCAACACCTGTTATTGCCCATCTTTTCTTTTATGAGAGCCATCTTTATGGATGCTAAATGAGTTAACTTCATGGGCTTGGTTCGTTCACATTTCTGTCATGAGTAATAATGTTGATCATCTTTTCATATGCTTACCAGTTGCCTACATTTATTGTCTACATTTATTGTATGGTATATATTTGCTATTTTTTAAGTGGGTTTGTTTCTCTTATTGCGAGTTGTAACTGTTCATCATACATTCCAGATGTAAAAGTCCTTTATCCAACATGATATGTGCAGATTTTCATATACAAAGTTTTTCACTTTTTTTTTTTTTTTTTTTTTTTTGCTAAAGGCATGTGTGTTTGTGTGTCTGTGGTGTTTGTGCAGCTGCCTATAGAGTCCAGAAGTGGATCACAGATACTCTAGAACTGGAGTTACAGGCAGCTGTGAGCCACCTGGTGTGAGTACTAAGACCTGAACTCTGCTGCTCTGAAACAGCAGCAAGTGGTCTGGACTGCTGAACCATCTCCCCGGCATCTCTTTCACTTTTATGGCATAATTCGCATTGTGTTTTTTATTCTTCTCATTTTGACAAACCCCACCCATCTTTAAAAATCACTTTTATTGCTCTGGCTTGCGTTAAAAACTCATACTTAGAAAGATTTATATCTACATTTCCTTCTAAGAGGTGTATAGCTTTTAACTCTTCCGTTTGTTCCAGAGTTTAATGTTTTATATGGTATGCACAAAGGTTTTTTTATCCTCAAACTAACAAAAATATCTTAACTAATAATAACTTATAACTAATAAATAATAACAATGTCATTATTCCAGACATGGTTATCTAACTGTTTTAGCATCAGTAGTCAATATACTATTCTTTCCCATTAAACTATCCTCAAACCCTCAAGAATTGGTTATAAATGTCAGGGTTGCTCTTGGGGCTCCTCAATTTTATTCAGTTGATCTACTGTCCATCATTGTGCCTACAACACTCTGTGGGGTGGTATAGGCCTTGTAGCAAGTGGCAGTTAATGAAAAATCTTCTAAATTTATTCTTCTTTTTAACAATAGTGTAGATATTCTAGGCCTCTTGCATGTTCACATAAATCACAGGGTGAGGTTGTGAATACTACAGAAAGAACATGGAGCTTTCACATGCTTGCTGCAAATCTGTAGACCAGCCTGCACTTTAAAACTCAAGGTCTACAGGCATGGAGTTCATTAGTACAGCTCCGTGGTGTCCTTTAATGATTTACAATGCATATTTTTAAAGTGTGGCATTTTGACATTTTGGGGCTAAATTAGTTTGTGAATAATTTAATATTTTAAATGAAAGTATTTTTATTGATTTCATTGGAGGACTAGCCACAGCTGGTTCATGAAAATAAACATGATTTATATACTGACCTCATACCCTGCATGCTTGCTGACCACGCCCATTTTACCTCATGATGTTTGCCCCCACAGATTACCTCTCAGGAGTCTCACTATGCAACATCACCTTATACGTGAATAAAAAAAAACAAACCAAACCTTTCTTTCTTCCTAATTCTCTTGCCTACCTGCTCTGGCTAGAGCCTCAGGCACAGTTTTGAATAGAAGTGCTGTTGGTTAACACCATTGTGCACTCCTGATCATAGGGACATATTCTATGGATATCTGCTAGGTCTGCTGGGTTGGTATTACTTCTTTGATGCTCTTTTAATTATCTTTATTTTATGAGGTCTAAATATAGAGAGAAATTGACCTAAAATAATAAACTTCACCATTGCACACAACACAGATTTATAAATATATGTATTTTTATTATTGTTGTTTTTCATTTGAAAATAAAATTGAAAACTTCATGCATATGAAATGGAAACTTCCTGTTTTTCTTTCGTTGTCTTCTCCCCTCTCCAAATGAATCTGATGTATACTATCCAGTGTGTTCTCTACTTTTGTTCCATTCACCTTACTTTGTTTAAGTGTGGCTGTACACAACTGAGTTTCAAGCACTCTGAAGACTGAGGCAGGAGGATTGTTTGAGCCTGAGTGTTTGAGAGGAGCCTGAGCAGTAGAACCTGAGCAGGAACCTGTCTTAAAAATAAACACTGTACTAAAGTAGTGATTTGTTCATTGCCCTGCTGCAACAGGTCTGTTTACATAGCAAATTGCACAACACATTCAATTTTCATCAGGACAGAATTTAAGCTAGGTGCCCCTCCCCCCTTATTAATCATCTCTCACAACAACATTATCTTATGCCTAAAACAAAGGAGAACCCAATATAGCTGGCATCATTGTGAACAGGGTTCTGAGCCAGGGCTCACAACTTTGTTGGACCTTTATGAAAGGGCAGGCTCAAAAAATAAAAGCTCAGTCAATTTTCAGAGTTCATTCACAGCAGTAGACTTGTGACATCTCCTACCACACCTCGCTTTGGACTCCCATTGCAAAGAGGGCAACACTGTGAGTAGGATCCAGCTAAAAAGATGGTTGCAGTATTTCCACCCATTTCCAAATGTTTCCAAAAGTCATTTCCAAGGTTTTACGGAAGCGAGGAGGGCCTTTGAGAGAACCTGAACAAGCTCATGAAGTAAGAAATTGAGATTCCATGTACTAAGGTACACAATTGATCCAACCAGCGCTAAAACTCCAATCTTCACCGTTTTTTACACTAATTAGTGGTTATTAAACTGGGTACCATGGAGATATCGCAGGAATCATTTCTAAGAATCAAAAAAAAAAAAAAGTGCCAAGGAAGTTGGTCCCTAGGCATCCTTTTCCTGTCACCCTGGGTGCTCAAATTTCAGTAATCAGGACCAGTGTCTTACACTGCTATTTGTCGATGTGGGGTGCAGCCGCTGAGTGAACGTATTGAGCAGGATTTCACACAAGCTGTTATTTGTAGGCTGTTTTCTTCCATTTCAATCGGCAAAATGCCAATTTTTTTTTTTTTTTTTGCTAAACTTAATTGATGATGTCGACCAAACGCTCAGATATTATTGGTCCAAGCTAGCAACAACATTAATATTATTTTATCAGTTTACATATTATGCTAAAATAAGTAACATGAAAGGATTTACTATGTTAACAAAAGCTGCGAGACTAATATATCGGCATGTAATATGTGCATCGTTTATTCTCCTTTATATCATTCATAAGCATGTTTGAGTTTTAGTCCAAACAAAATTCTTTTTATCACTGTTAAAACTCAGATACTAATTAATAAGACTATTCAGTAAATCTAGAGTGTACTTCCGAACACTGCAGTGAAGCTGAATACTAAAATAGTCACAAACATGTCGCCTACCCTTACTTGCCTGACAGGAGAATTCTAGTGACCGTTGTTAGATGTTTGCTATTACCTTAAAAACTGACCATACAAAGTTTCAGCAATAAAGGGGACTCATTTTAAAAGGGCTTATCTATCAGAAATTTAGTCACATCCTACATAATATAATTTTAGTCTATTTAATTCTTCCTTATTAGGCATGCAGAGAAATTGCCCTTAGCAATAATATGCACATACAAATCTAAAATCTATATATTTATTTACATGAATTATAAATTTTATATATTATGTGTATATAAATTATATATAAATTTATATAAATTATAAATATTTTTAAACTTTTGCTAGTCAAAGTAGTGTTAGAATTATTCCTTTCACCATTTACTATAACAGAAATTACTGACGACTTGACATTTTTACCTTAAAATGATGTCTCTGAGTGGTCATTTTGTCAGATAATTATTATATCCTTAGACAGAGGTCTAAGAAACTGCCAGTCATATGCAGCATTCTTTTTCTATTTCATGTAAATATATGCTGAAGATTGCTGCAAGCACATTTCTCAACAGACACAGATAGGTTTTCTTTCTCTGGTTGAATTTTAAAAATATAAACATGACATGAATTTCCTGAATTGTGCAAAATTCAGATCCCACACTTAGAGACCTTCAGGCACTCAGGTTCCACAGGTGTGTCAGAGGAATAAACCTGAGTGTGTATATTTCCTGGCTCTTATTTCTAAATGCTAGGAATGTACAGTGGGCTTAACATCTTTGCATATAATTTATCAGTGATTTTCACAATAATTTTTCTCTCCTTTGGGGAAATGACAAGATCACCCTTCTATATCCTCATAAGTTATGAATGATAGTGTGACTCTTGGTCAGAGCTGGAGGAGCCAGTTTCTGCTTTGTCACCTTCTCTTTTCCATCTGTCCCTGTGCTAGTGATGAATGATGACCCCAAGCATATGAGCCAGAGCCTAGGTGACCCTTGATTGACATAAGGCATGATCATGAAACACCCATTCTCATTTTTAACCACAGAGAGCCTAGAGTTGTTTGTTACCACATCTGGCTCTACCGGTGTGATATACATCCATAAAACAGACATTTAGAGAAAAATTTATAAAGACAATGTTCAAATAACAGGTAATACCTGCACACGGAGTCTCAGAGCACATCATCTTTTACTTCTAAGTAAACATCAAAAGATAAGTTTCAGGAAATCATCGCCCCTAACACTTGCAGCTCCTCCAAAATGTATGAAAAGGGCACCCAAGAGTACTTCTTGCTCAGAATGTTCACACTGTGTTGGCTAGAGTTTGGTGAATAGATTTGAGCAGCAAGCTACTAGCTCTCACAGATGCCTGTCTCAGGAAATACCCTAGAAAGTCACTGGAGGACTCTAGAAAGTCATTGCAGGATTGGAACGCTCGGTAGACCTGTCTATATGAGACTGAAACTCAGCGTGAGGTACTCCTGTGCTGAATAGGTGGTTTTCATCTGGGCAGGCTCTAAGATGTGTAACTCTGTTTCTCACTCTGTGTCAGTTGTTAGGTCTAAGTCTGCATTATTATCCTAGCCATGTTATGAAACTATAGAACCATGTCTGGGAATCCACCTAAGATGTTACCAAAATTTTGTTGCAAAACTTCTCTCTTTGTTTTGATTTCTACATTAAGCTGTTATGTTTTAATTCATAAACTATTTTTTGCTACTTTGTTTTTCTATAGGTATCACCACAAATTCCTTTAAAGTGATATGTGCGTGTGTGTATGTGTGTTCATGTGTATGTGTGCGTGCATATGTGCGTGTGTGTGTGTGTGTTAGGAATGAGTGTATATTTTAGAAGACATTTATATAAGATTTTTCAAGATTCTACTTTATGAATTTCTTACAATAAAAAACAAGGTCAGCCATTAGCGTGGCTCTTTCATTGTTATTTGGCTTATTTGGGGGGGGATGTCATTCTGTCTGTATTTTAAACCTTTGAATTGATGAACAGTACATTGAAAGTATTTTAACTTATATATATCCTATAGACTTCAAATGTTTCAAAGTATAATGTAAGATTTTTCAAAAACTGCCTCCTTTTCTTTTTCTATGTATATATGCTTATTTATCTCCCTTGCCATGTAGATAGATCAGGAATTGACTGATGGAAATCTACCTTTCCAGGGTGAGGAATCAGCAGTAGTCACGACCCACTTTCTAAAGGATAGCTTCAAGTGATCTCTGTAGTTGTTAATGAGCCTTCATAGAAAGTCACTCTTGATGGTGATATGATGGAATGTAATTATGTTAATGTTATTATTGCTGTAGACATTTCCTGTAACGCTTCTTCAGGGCTTATTTTTAGAAATTTAGAAAAGTCATGAAACAAAAATTGTCCTCTGACTGGCTATGGTGGAGTTACAGCACTTAAAACACCATCTTGTGGTACATGGAGAACCCAGCATCAGATTTTCAAAGAGATGCAAATTAGCTCTCAATATTTAAATAAGTGTTTTAAATCTTATGGAACATGGAGACAATTATATCTGCATTTGTTGTAGAGGAATGTAGACTTTAAAGGAGAGATAACACTCAGCTAGAATCATTTAAAAATATTAGCAAAGGGCGTTTTGGTGAAGAAATATAAACAGGGAAGTAGGGTGGAGAAAGGACATAGCCTGGTGAGATGAGTCTCAAGTTACATATGGACTCAGCTGAAGAGGGAAGGGTTTGCCTGAGGATAGGACACTGTGAGTTTAGGAGGATACAAATACTACCTACTCACTGATGCACAAGAAAATGGGAAGAGAGAGTCAAGCTATCATGGGCCATGGGTACCATAGCAAGAAGGCCAATCTTTTATCCTACAGATACTATGACATCCTGGGAAGGTTTGGGCATAAAAGGAGCATATGAGCATTTAAACCTTTGAACATTTGACCTGGTGGTGGTGTAAACGGAAGTAAGAAGTAGGAAAGAAACCCAGCTGTGAGTGATGCCTAAGGACCTGGAGAATCAAAAGATGGAGATATGGAGGGTGCACCTAAGCTTGGAACTGGACAAGTAAAGGAGACGACGGGAGAGGAGGGGGGGAAGGAGGGGAGATGAGATGAAGAGAGAGGAGAGGAGAGGAGAGGAGAGGAGAGGAGAGGAGAGGAGAGGAGAGGAGAGGAGAGGAGAGGAGAGGAGAGGAGAGGAGGGAAGGGGAGGGAAGGGGAGGGAAGGGGAGGGAAGGGGAAGGGAGAGGAGGGGAGAGGAGGGAGAGGAGATAAGGAGAGAGGAGGGAAGAGGAGGGGAGGGGAGAAGAGAGAAGAGAGAAGAGGAGAGGAATTCTGGAAAGAAATGGTTGCATTTAAAGCACAATCTGAGCGTTCCAATGCCTTGTTTATTTAGAGGTTATCTAGAGTTTGATTTCATTCAGGATAAAGATTCATTCTACAGGCTTAGAATTCTGAACTTAGAACAAGTCTGTGCACAATCAAGTCTGGGTGAATGGGAAAGGGCCCTCAGAACTAATCTCATATTATTACTTAAATTTAATAAAAACCATATAGATGGTATAGGGTTTTCACTGTCACCATCACCATAAGAGAGAATGTTTAGAGGGTATCTGTGTGAGTTAGCCATTGTTTTAAAGTTTTCACACATGATGCTTACCCTTGATTGTTGACATGATTGGATTGAGACCTATGTGGGAGAATGGTAAACATATACCTTTGAATGTGTCTGTGATGGCACTCTCAGATAGATGAGTTCTCATTCTCTGTTTCTGTCTCTCTCTGTCTCTCTGTCTCTCTCTCTACCTCTCTCTCTTTCTTTCTCCTTTCTTCCCAGCCCTTCTTCCTCAAAGTGATAAACCAAAGTCTTAGAAAGCATGATCCAACATTAGTGTGACTATTATGAAAATCTATAGAAAATATGCTCATATTTAATCTTGATTGTAGCTCTAATGGGTACTAGCATTCATTCCATTTAACAGATGGAGAAACTGATGTACATAAAGATAAATCATTTTCCTAAGATTGCACAACTAGTAAACAAGAAGTGTGATAGGAATACACGACACTTTGTGTTGTCCACTTTACATGTGGCTGTCTCTAGTCACACAGCTCATGGACAATCCAGAACAAGTGCCAGGATAGCCAATTGAGAACATGTAAAGAGTATAAAAATTTTACAATAAAGGATAAAAGCATGTCTATCTGAGTTAGGGTTTAGCTGTGACAAATGGTCTGAGTCAGTAGAAAGAAAGGTACATTCCTATAAGAGGAATAGGGTCCTTGATAATGATAGTCACCCTAAGATGAAGACCCCTCTCAGGGGGCCTTAATGGCCCCAAAGGATAGATAGCATATTGGTAACTTGCCTGGGTTGGACTTGGATCTGAAACTGACAAGATAACTAAGGACATCTCTCAGAGGCTAGATTACTAATGTGTCACTGTGTAGAACCTGATAGAACCTAGAGAGGCAACAAGCAATGCTGATACATTAAGCCTACACTTTGACTGCAGGTGAAAAATGAATCCTTCAGAGCTGATAAGGATCAAAGCAGGTTAAGTGGGAGAGCTTATGAATTTTAGAAAAAGAAAGAGGTACTTGGTCAGCTATTCTGTCTCACTGGTCCGTTTGCTCTGTCATTCACTCACACACTTAACCCAACAAATATTTGAATGCATGTGACAGGCACTGCGCTAGACAAGGACAGTACATTATTTTTTTTAAAAAAATGTATTCTGAACACATGAACCGAACTCAGATGAAGAAGAAATTAAACAGGGCATTAATTATAAGTCATTCATACAACCAACAAAAAAAAATTGTATCGACCCTGAAGATAGACTAGAATGCCCCCTCTGGGGATGTAGCTCAGAAGCAGGTCAGAACATTTATCTTTGTCATGTCATGAGTTGTTTGACAGAGCTGGCCTAAGGTTAGAATCTCTACATGTTTGTGTGCACAGCAGATTAGGTATGTTCTGGGAATGAGAGAAGGGTTGGAAATACCCCGAGATAATCCGATAATGCTGAGACAGTGAAGAATGTGAAGTTGTAAGAATAACTATCTTCCTTTGTCCACACTCACTGCACTTCTGTGGATTTCCAGTTTTCCTATTCACAACAATGCAGAATCTTGAAGATGGATATAGAGACATATCTATGATAGAGATTAAGATGTTTTATTAATATTGATGTGAGACCAAGTTGGATTTTGATTCTATAAATTTTTAGATTTTTTTTTCCCACAACTGTAAGGTTATAGTCACGCTTTCAGACTAAGGACTTTAACATCAGCTTAGACACTCATACATGCAGACATACCATATACACATACATAAGTAAAAACAGGACAGTCACTTTACAGATAACAGTATCTTTAGCTGAAATGAGAGAAAGAAGGGAAGAAAAGAGAAGGAAAGAAGAGGTGGTTAGGCATCTCATTGTGGATATGTTCCACAGTTTTGAGTCTGGTGTCCTTGTCTGTGAAGGAATTGGTTGACTTAATGGTTTTGCTTATCATTTTTTCCACGTTATAGTTTGGGTGATAAATTCCTTCCAGAAGCTCATATTTCAGAGGCTCTCTACATTAATTTGTTTTTATAGGTATGACTAAAGTCTCTTACATAAATAATCTTTTTAAAAAGAATTTCTTTTGGCTTGAACACAAAAAGAGTTCCTTGACTCCATGGTTGATCGGCTCCATGTACTCGAGCAGAACATCAATATGGCAGGTATGGGCCCTCAACTTTTGTGGACTGAAAGCAGGACAAAATCAAGAGCAAGGTACTCTCAAAGACTTACCTCCAGTGACCTGTGTTGTGTAGCTGGACCCACTTCCTTTGACCAGCTAGGCCAAATTATGAACCTATGAGGAACATTACAATTCAACATAGCATCTGGTGCTCGATGCATCGCTAGTGAGATATGGCAGAACCTTCAGGAGGTAAGACCTCCCAAAAAGTCCTTAGGTCATTTTGTGTGTGTGCTAAAAGAGAGCTGCCCGGCCTCTGGCTGTCCTCTCTTCCTTGTGTCCTGGCTTAGGATGTAAATGGTTTAGATTTGCCTCCTGTTCTTCCAGAGCTATAGGGATGATTGATAATAGACTGGAACTTTCAAAACATGAACATGAACCAATTATATGTCATTATAGAGACAAAACATTAACACATCATATTAGTACCTATTGGAAGGAGCTTACAAATACCACATCATTATTTGCATGTGAAGGGTGCACATGCTGGGGAAAGATTTGCAAATACTGAGAGACTCGTCTTGCTTGAAATTTATTCATAGTCCATCCTTGGTGGAAGGAGTGGTCTGGCCTGACCTTAGAATCTGCTACTTCTCAGTCCTTTAGTTTGCATACTGAACTTTTGAAAGATAAACTCCCAGAGCATCAAACATGCCCCATGTATAAAGTTCTCATTTTGGTGGTTGCTGACAGATCTTGTATGATGAAAACATGACAAATCAAAAGCAAGCAAAAGCAAAACAAATAATTGTCTAAGCCAGGTATAGGGACACATGCTTATTTTAATCTTAGCACTTGGGAGGCTGAGATAGGATCATAAGTTCCAGGCAGTCTGAGCTTCCCAGTGATATCACTGCTCACTAGGAACACAGGTCAGTTGTGTTCAGTGTATGAAGGACTACCAGAAAGTGGTGAGGTTCCACCTCGACCCTTACTCACAGTGCCAGTACTGGGGCAGCTCTATAATTTTGTTTCCAATCAGAGCATCACTTAAGACTTCAGCCATAGCCTCTGGTTCCCTCCCTCATCTCATCTCGGATCATCTACACACAGCACTGATAACATTGTAAGCACTGAGTTATGATCTGGGGACTGTCACTCGTTGCAGAGACACTATGGCTACATCGCTTTAATCTGCTCTGCAGTCAGTCTTGTAAACCATGCCATTAGGTTATATAAGCCCATCTCTGTCTCAGGGGTAGCCTGTGTGTTCTATGGGAAAAGCAGCAGATTTCTCCAGAGGCAAGAGTTCTACAGAACTGAGACACAATTCCTGGTATTTAATGTATGCCAGGGAGAATCAAACAGCAGGAGAATACTGACAGGAGATAAGGAGAGGGAGCTGGAAATGGGAATTGGGGCTCACTCTATGGCCCTACTACTCATGGACAATGCAAACTGGTCTCTCCTACCCCCCTGAGGCTGGGCCTCTCACTACTCAGTGAGTTCTTTCTGGCCTGGAACTCAGGATGTTCCTGTTTCAGCCTCCCAAATACGAGAATCATAGGCATGCGCCACCATGCATTTCATAGTTATTTTTGCCATGTAGATTCTATCTACGGCCACTGAAATGGAACTATGACATTCTGCAGACTCGTCCACAGGCTACGAGTGGGGCACATGAGATTTTTCAAATCTAACTTTCCAGACAGCTTGAGCTGGCCAGTGCTAACTAAGGTCATTCAGGACAATGTCACCCGGTCCTCAGTACTCCCAAATGACCTGCCAGGCTCCATATTTTCACCCTAAAGTCTGTATATGGCTACTATCTGCCAAGCAGACAACAGAGTTAGTGACACAATCTCCTAATAAAAATGATTAGCTCGCCGGGCGGTGGTGACGCACGCCTTTAATCCCAGCACTCGGAAGGCAGAGGCAGGCAGATTTCTGAGTTCGAGGCCAGCCTGGTCTACAGAGTGAGTTCCAGGACAGCCAGGACTACACAGAGAAACCCTGTCTTGAAAAAAATATGATTAGCTCAGTGAGGGAGAAAAAAATTAGCAAACCATACACATACTCAAAGATATAATTTCAAATGATGATGAAGAGTTAAAAAAAGACTATATCTGATTACAGAGAGTAGTCTAGGGGAGCTTTTGTGAGGTGGTCAAGAGGATCCCTCTAAAGGCAGTGGTGGTATGCAGTGCCTGAGGGCAGAGAAGCAAGAAGTCTGCATACCCTCTGTGCAGACTGTGGTGCCTGCACCACTGAAGAGTCCCATGGCCTGAACTGCTACCTCTGCTCCTCAGCAATTCTCTGCTTAGTGTGGCCTCTAGATTTCTGTTTATTTAAGACCTGGGAGATTTCTGCTGCCAGCCATACCTTGGTCTGGTCTTCCACCTTGAACTTTTCTATACCAGCTTCTGCTTTTGGCTCCCACTTTCTACCAGAAATTATCTCCATAAATGACCACTCACCCATACACTAGACAGTCAGACGCCAAGGGGCATTGCATAACTTTCAACGTCCCTGCACATTTTTCTTCAGTGTGGTGTGCTTGGTGCCAAACACAGCTGGAGACCTCCAAGCAAACTGTTTGTAGAGAAATAGAATGTCCAAATGGTTCCTAAATGAATTTGATTGCACACAGCAATCTGTTTTCCCTCCATTCATCCACCTTAAAGCGGTTTAATTTACATGCCAATGAACTGCCATGCACAATTATTCTGTAGTTGAGAACCCTGTGCATTATCAGGTTGCATGTGCGTCTCACTGCATGCACTTCACCAAGGTTTACATTCAGACATTTGCTTCAATATAAACTCAGCCACCTGCATTGGTTAGCAAAGGAGCCGACCACCTAACAGCCTGGTTCAATTCCAAATGAATACCATGTGTTTACTTAGTTAATATTGATCATCTCAAATCACCGTGTGTAGGCTACATGTGTCACACTCTAAAGTTCTAAGTTCAAAGGTTCTAGAGCAACCTAATAGAGGCCCTGCTGAGATTTCTTTCAGGATTTAAAGGTGAGATGGATTCAGAGAATACATTCACATTTCCTGGTTTTGTATTTTTGTTGTTTTTTTTTTTTTTTCCCTAACAAAAAAGCAGGCAGCATTTTAAGGTGCCTTAAAATACCCAAAGTATCTCATTAATTTAAAAGTCCCTTGAGTATTTTGTTACTCCTTCTAAGTAGAACCTAGACATCCACACTTGGTCTTTCTTCTTCATGAGCTTCATGTGGTCTGTGAGTTGTATCTTGGCTATTTCAAGCTTTTGGGCTAATATCCACTTATCAGTGAGTAAATATCATGTGTGTTCTTTTGTGATTGGGTTACCTCACTCAGGATGATATTTTCTAGTTCCATCCATTTACCTAGGAATTTCTCAAATTCATTATTTTTAATAGCTGAGTAATACTCCATTGTGTAAATGTACCACATTTTTTTGTATCTATTCCTCTATTGAAGGACATCTGGGTTCTTTCCAGCTTCTGGCTATTATAAATAAGGCTGCTATGAACATAGTGGAGCATATGTCCTTGTTATATGTTGGAGCATCTTCTGGGTATATGCCCAGGAGTGGTATAGCTGGGTCCTCAGGTAATGCTATGTCCAATTTTCTGAGGAACTGCCAGACAGATTTTCAGAGTGGTTGTACCAGCTTGCAATCCCACCAACAATGGAGGAGTATTCCTCTTTCTCCACATCCTCGCCAGCATCTACTATCACCTGAGTTTTTTATCTTAGCCCTTCTGACTGGTGTGAGGTGGTATCTCAAGGTTGTTTTGATCTGCATTTCCCTGATGACTAAGGATGTTGAGCAATTCTTATGGAGACAAAGTGTGGTACAGAAACTGAAGGAGGGGCCATCTGGAGACCATTCCACCTGGGTATCCATCCCATGTGTAGTCACCAAACGTAGACACTGATGTGGATGTCAGGAAGTACATGGTGACAAGAGCCTGATATAGCTGTCTCCTTAGAGGTCTGCCAGAGTCTGACAAATTCAGAGGCAGATGCTCACAGCTCACCACTGATCTGATCAAGGGGTTCCCAATGGAGAAGTTAGAGAGAAGACTGAAGGAGCTGAAAGGGTTTGTGGCCCCATGAGGAGAGCAAAAATACCAACCAACCAGAGCTCCCCAGGGTCTAAACCACCAGCCTGGGAGCACATAGGGAGGGACCCATGACTCCATGTATATATGTAGGGGAGGATGTAAGTGGGAGAGGAGATCCTTGGTCCCATGAAGGCTGAACACCGAGTTGGGGGGGGGATGTGAAGGTGGGGAGGTGGGAGTGGGGGATAGGTGGGGGCATATCTCATGGAAGCAGGAGAAGGGGGGATGGGATAGGAGGTTCCTGGATGGTGGGGGAAATGGGGTAAGGAGATAAAATCTGAAATGTCAATATAATATCCAAAAAAAAAAAAAAAGCAAATGTCATTCCCAAAGCCAACATAAGCCTCACCCCAGCACTTCCTTCCGTATTTATCCACAGTACATAGAAATTCTAATTTGTAAAATGCAGGTTTTCACAGTGGTCCCCAGCTCTCAGCAAACCAAATTAAATGAAAATGATAGTTGTCACAGACCACGAGCTCAATTATTAGCAGGGCTAAGGGCAAGAATTCAAACACCTGCTTCTCCTCATATCTCCCATTGACAATACAAGACTAGTCACCAAGTTAATGTGTAACTGAAAAGAAATTCCCAAATGTTGCATCTGAGAAGAATTAATTCATTATGCTTTTTAAAAAAAAAAAAAAGAAAAGAAATCTGGTTAATCACCTGCTAAAGATCAGACTGAGTAAAGGGAATTTAAATCCATTGGGCTCAAGTCTTTCCTTTGAACTTGAAGCAAATTCTGAACTCTGTTACAGACTCCAAGGCCCTCCCTGACTGAGTCCTGCTCTGCTCCCTCTTGATAGCCCTTTCTTGTGCCAGCCTTCTGAGCCTTAGCTGTCCAACATTTAGCGTCCATAAACATGGCAAAGTTGACTGCTCACTTGAAAGGTAAACTCTCCTTGCATGAACTTCTTTCTAACTCCAAACCTGAAATTGTAATGTATCATTTCTGATACAAAATTCTTCCAGTTTTTAACTAAAATCAGAGGACTTTGGGAAAAGAAAAAGAAAGACGTCAAGTTCTGTTAGTTTGCTCCTAAGTCAATATTCAGCATAAAAGGAAAGTCATCTCATAGAATATAGCCTTGCCTCCCAGCTTTTCTTTTAGCAACATTACTCTGTGAGCTCAAAATCTGCAGCCTCTGCAGTCTTACTTTGACTCTGAGAACTGAAGGAGGCCTAGCCCCCAAGACCATGCCTAGTGACTGTCAGGCATCCTGAAGCCCTCAAACAAATGATGCCTGTCTCTGAAGTCTCAACGCCTGAATATAATGCTTTTCTGGGGAGTCTGCTAGTTCCAGGCAGTATCTACCTCATGGCTCACTAGCATCCTCTGAGCAGAGGCTGCTTAATGTAAGGTGACCCCATTCACCTCCCACACAGCCCCGAATCCAGAGCAGTCTGCTGCTCAGAGGGATCACTGTCGGAGGAATATTAGACATGTGTAACATCCACTTCTTCTGTTGAACTACAACCCAACATCTAGACATAGAAAGCCAGGTTTACAAAGGTCAGACAGTGTGACCTTGAGCTAATACCAATATTATGTAACCATCCAGGGCTGCATCTGCTACACATTACAAAAGAAATTCAAGACCCTGGGTGCACATGAGAATTACCTAAGGAGATTTAAACCAGTTGACTCTCAGGCTCTGTTCAAACCAGTTACAGCAGCCAGTTCAAAGGGAGGGACTAGGGCACCAGAGATGTTCACAGTCCCAGGTTGATGGGACTGTGTGATGTTGTTTGTAGTACGTGGCAGAGTTTGAAAACAGCTACATTATAGAACAATCTACATTCAGCCATGAGGGTACCTTCTAGACTTTTAAAAACTTAACTAATAATTGCATTTATATACTCAACACAGAGACACACACAGGGAAACACACACATACACTCACACATACACACTGATTTTATGTAAAAGACAGTTGCAACAATTGTGAATGTAGTTGGAAGAGAATTAAGAGGCTGTTCAGGAGACTGAAAATATACTTTTGTTATACCAATGTTTCTTTCTGTGTGAACCTAAATCTGCACAGTGATATATATATGTGTGTGTGTGTGTGTGTGTGTGTGTGTGTGTGTACATTTCTTTAAATTAAGCCAAATAATAAAGAAAAGAAAAGTTAACCCACTTGTTCAATCTCTACTCCTTACTGCCTTTTCATTATATAAATATATAATATTTTTTCACAATTATTGTTTAGAGTTTTATGAAAGAAAACTAAATTTACACCACTTCCATTCTGCCTTTCTTCTCACTCTAACTCTTTCGGTGCCTATTTCTCAAATTCATGATCTCTTCTTTAATGTTATATGGAATAGTAACTACATATGTATGTATGTACACATATGTATAACATATGTACATACAACATGCCAAGCCCATTTAGTGTTTCTCATACATGTTTGTGTATAGGGCTGACCAGTTGGGGTTGGGTAGCCAAGGGTCTCAATATTTTCAAGTGTTATTTCCAAAATGTTTTAAACATTTCCAAAATGTTTAGAATCAAATGCACCCACAATTAAAGTGTAATAAAGTCATATTGTGAGAAGTTTGGTAATGTTAGCACTCTGTCTAAACTTCACCCCCACAGTTACCTGGCAACTGGCCCACTATGAAAGGGCCGCTGTCCTCTCTTGATCTCTTCCTTCTTGCTCCCCCTCTGTCCCCTCACCCCTTCTCCCTTCCCTTTCCCCTCTCTATATGGCTGATAGCCAGCCTCTACTTCTCTTATTATTCTTCGTCTTCTTCTTCTTCTTCTTCTTCTTCTTCTTCTTCTTCTTCTTCTTCTTCTTCTTCTCTCTCTCTCTCTCTCTCTCTCTCTCTCTCTCTCTCTCTCTCTCTCTCCCACCCTCTACTACCCTCTCAACACCCCTCCCAATGCCCTGAAAACAAACTCTATTCTTTACTATGCTATCATGTGGCTGATCCCTCAGGAGGAAGAGATGCCTCGGCATGGGCCCGCTGAGACATCCCTGCCCCCCGTTCTTCACCACACCCCCATAGAACATATTCGACATCTCTTTATCTTTTAATAAACAGATCAGGAAATATCTCTATATTAAAATCTATCTATCTATCTATCTATCTATCTATCTATCTATCTATCTATCTATCTATCTCTCCAGAGTTTTTCTATTTACCTCTCTAGGTTGGCCTGGAATTCATTGTACATCCCAGACTGTCTCAAACTCATTGCAGTATTGCTTTACTCAGTCTTCAAAGTGCTTGAATTTAGATGTGTGCAATCATACCTGAGTTAAGATGGATTTTTTTTATGGTATATGTATTCAGGAGGAAATGGAAAATTCTCTTTCACTGTAATTGTTAAGAGTAAAAGTAGGAAGGTATCTGTCTTCATTTTTCTGATACACTTAAGAATATAATTCTACTCTTTTCATTCCCTGCTTAGATTCTGACCTTCCTGAAGGCAGGTGTCATTTCTCACTGCTCTAGCATGATATTTACTGTGTGCAGCACACAGCATATATTGTCTACTTAACAGATATTTCATGAGTGGACAAAAAGATGAGATGGCAGAATGGCTTAAAAGATCCCCTTAAGGTGCTTAGCTCCTGAATGTTTTAAACATATTAGCATAACTTTCTATGTTTACTGATAGTGAGTTAAGACATCTTTTGATTACACTTCCTGCTTAAAAAAAATAAAGTCTCATATTCACTATCATTGGCAGAGTTCTCTGAGTTGTTCCACTGACTGTTGGTGAGAACTTATGTCTCCTTTTTTCTTAAAATGCTCCCCAACATCTACTTTTGAAGTGAGTCTATTTGGAAATGCTGTTTAAGCAAGGTTAACCATAGCTTTTATGTTCCACTGTACGTTTAGCTCTTCATTTGTATTTAGTGTCTAACACTTCTCCTTTGTTTAGTCAGAGAACAATTTAATCAAAGGTCTTCTGGAAGCATTGTTTTATAGAACTCAGTTTGGGAAACAGTAGCTTCCAGCATACCAGCAAAATTCCTTAGCCTGATGTGCAAGGACCTTAAAGGTTCGAATGTCTCTCCTATGACCTTACTTCTGGGACATCCTTAATGTATATCACATTACTTTGAGTCATTGCCTCATTAGTGATTCTTCTTATCCCTAATGAGGATGTATTTCTCCACTCCTGTATCTATCTGTACTCCCAACTCAGATTTGATCTGTTCAAAACCCACTGCTGTCTTCCAGTTTGCTGGGTTCTCACTCTTAGACTCCCGTTACTGCTGTCTGTTCTACTGAAGAAGCGGTTGGTGAAGACCTGCCTATGGCTGGATTGACTGCTTCTCATCTGATGATACTTCTCAGCTGTAAATAGTGTGCAATCTCCTCTAGACTTCAACTTCTTGAGGACCAGAACTCTGCTCTTTTTCAAGTGATCTGGCCACAGTGCCCTCGGTAGAAGGAAAGTAGAACAGCAGGTAATTGTTTCTTCAGTGTAAGCTCTTGCCTCACTTGGAACTTAGCCTTTAGCACAAGATGAGAACAGCTGCTTCTACTGTCAACAGCCTGCCCCTGCCTCTCAGATGCTTCCTAACTCTTCCAAGCACCCTTTCCTAGTTAACTAGGAAAGCACCAATAGTTTCCACTAAGTTGAACATTTTGAAATGACTTGAACACTAACTTGAATTCATCAATAGTAGTTAACTACAGAAGTAAAACTAAGTCTGTTTTGTTGGTTTTAGAATGAGATTTAGCAGAGTCTTGTGCTACTGAGGCTGAGCACAACATTGTAAAGAGGACCATACCTGCAAAGTCTTTCTCCATATATCACGTTATATAAGATGGTGACCCTCCAAAAACAGCCTTTATGTAGTTGATGTTAGTAAGTAATTGGGGTGGTGTATGGAGGAGACAGCTAAGGATGTTCCTTTTCTAGCTTCAAAGTGAAGAAATACCTTTAGGGGAACTTGTATTAGTGGTACATCCTAAGCATCCTTTTGTTTCTAGTAAAACTTTTGGAGAAAACGAACATGCTCAGAGGTGACCCCATCTGCCATCTTTGTGACACAAGTTGAGCATGTCCAACAGTACCTGTTTTTGCTGTTTTAACTTTGGAAATGCACCCTATGACCTTGTCCCAAAATGTGTCTGTTAGTTTCCCTTCTAGAACTTTGATCTTAAACGAAACGTGCTCTGAATGTGCCGTCAGGAGTTTTCTCACGTGAACGTGTGCAGGCTCCTGTGACTAAGGCTCTCCTCACCTGCAGCAGGCAATAAATCTTTCTCTGCTCTTTTGGCCATGTTTGCTTTTGGATCTGCACTCACTGGGATGAGAATCTGCTTCATTTCCTTCCAAGGCTTCACAAAATCTACTAACCCAAGATCACTGGGAAGCAGAAAGGACAGTCCTTGGTGATGCAAAGAAAGTTTCAGGTGGATAAAGTGATGTCAAGTGTAACTTTCAGGCTATTTTCAGAACAATAAAATATTATATTATCTTTAAACCAGTGGGTTCTCAATCACTAGTGATTTTCATCTCTCAAGGAATATTTGGAAATCATCAGCTGTCATAAATGGGATCAGGGTGCGACTGGCAGGTAGTTGATTGAAACCAAGTATGCTAAACATCCTCAGTGCACTGGGCAGACCTCCATCAGAATGAGCCATCCCAGAATTCCAGTAACGCTGAACTAAGAAAGCCTGCTCCAAGGTAAATACTGGAAGCTAATGGAGCAGACAAAATCCCCTGGCTGGTGAAGAAAAGGAACTTGCTTAATAAAATGGAAATTAGAAATGCTATGGTGCAAACTAGTGATAATTTTAAAGACTTCTATGTTCTCTAGTAAATGGAAACTAAAGCTGTGGAAAGACAGCACAGAGCATCAAGAAAAACATTAGAATAGCAGAAAGGAATGATAGCTTCATAGAATCTCCAGAGTAGCAAAAGCAGAAGTGTTACTCAGGTAAATGCATAGCAATGTTTTCATCTGATAAACAATATTCACACGAACCTCGCTGCACATGGCCTGCTTCTCACGTGCCTATGTGGCACCATCACAGATTATAAGCATCTCTAAGCAACATGAACTTCTGCTTCTCTTTGCTTATCCATACTTCACAAATCTGCTACAATGGCTCTGCCTTCAGCAACCCTGGTTTCCAGCATTTTGCAGTAGGTTCATCTTTGACAAATGGCATCTTAGTGGATGTGTACTTTTCTGAGTAGCAATGTGTTCAGTTTGAAGTGAACACAGATGTTCATCTATAAGTTTTTCATAATTCTACATTTTGAAGAGTAAATAATAAAACTTATTCTTAAATAGCATTTAATTAAATAAATGTTTAAAGAAATTTCTATTAGCTTTGTTATTGTTAGTTTGATTTTTTTATTTGTTTGTTTGATTTTTGGTTTTTTGTTTTGTTTGGGATTCAGCATGACACTAAGTAACCAAGCCTGGACTGGAGCCCAGTCTGTAGTCAATTATAGCCTTAAATTTGTGGCAATCCCCCTGCTTCAGCCTCACAAATGCTTAGATTACAGGCATGAGCTGCCATGCTCAAATAAAACCTCATTTTAAAATGGTAAGTAGGGGCTGCAGAGATAACTCAGTGTTTAAAAGCATTTACTGCTCTCCCAGGGGACCAGGTTTGGTTCACAGCACCCAAATGGCAGCTCAACCATCTTTAAATTTAGTGCTGGGCATTGCAATGCCCCCTTCTAGTCTCCATGAGCACCAGGCAGGCACATGGTGCACAGACATACATGTAGATAAAACACCCACACACAGAAAATAAATAGACAGAACTTTAAAATATAGTAAATCAGTTTTAAAATATTTTCTTTTTAAACTTAAAAGAGTGCAGACTCTTTAATAAATAACATTTATTTTATGAAAATAACCAGAAGCTCAGATAGCCACATAGAACTTGGCTGTGAAATGGCCTGAGATAGTTTTGAACATGATGTTTGTCTGGTTAGTTGGTTGTTAAGGGGAGATCAGGACAGACAGTGTGGCTTAGCAGCTAAGCACGCTGCTCTTACTGGAGTACAACGGGTTCTACTCACAGTGCCTACATGGTGGCTCACAACCATCTACAACTCCAACTCCAGGAGATCTGTTTCCCTCTTTTGACCTCGTGGACACCAGACATTGATGTGGTACACAGATGTGTATGTAGGCAAGACAGTTACATAAAATAATAAGATCTTTAAATACATAAATAAAAGGAACTCCAAGAATAAACAGTTTTCTTAAATTAATACCACTAATACAGTATACATAGTGAATTGCTAACGTAGCTATTATAAATTATGTTAGTAAAGTCTGATTACTGCTTTAAGAACTAAAATATAGGATAACAGCACACTCTATCATAGGTTTCTAATTTGCATATTTAAATAGGAGCCATAGCAAATTGTATGCTGATATTAACAGTAGCACTTTGATATTAACTCAAAGTAAGGTGATGGGGATAATCTGTATTCTTTTCTCCATATCAATTTACACTTAGGACATTTCTAAATTATATTATATTAATTTACATTTAGAAAATGTGAAAATTAAGATTTGGATGTATCACCTAAATATTTGAGTTGAATATACTACCTAAGAGTAATAAAATCTCTTTGCTACACAAAACAAGTACTTAGCAGCACTGCTATGCAGGCGCTCTCTCCTCTCATTCAGTGCCTAGTGGATTTTATTCTCAACTTCTTGTCCTTTCCCCTTCCTTAACATTGCATCCAATAGTGAGGCCCCCCACACATCTGTCCTCTTTCCCCTCTGCTTTACAGCAACCTTGTTACCTTACTCTGCACAATTTGTTTCAACTATAAAATGGTGTAAATGTCAAATTTTTTATTTTCCTTTCTATTATATTTTAGATGATTTAATTCTCTTAGGCAGTCATTTATAGCTCTTTTTCTTAATTTTACTTTGAGATTATAATTTACTTACAACATGCCCTTCATTCCGTTTCTTCCCTCGAAACTCACTGATGTATCCCTCCCTGTTCTCTTTCAAATTCATAACCTATTTTTACTAATAATTATTGCACGCATGCTTGTTAATGTATATATACATATATTCGTAAATATAAGCCAGTCCATCTATAATGCTATCTGCATATATGTTTTCAAGGCTGACTGTTTGGCACTGGACACCCAATTGGTGTTCTCCCTGTGGAAGGAGAGCTTCTGTTCCCAGCTTTTCTCAGTTCCCCACAGTTCTCTGTAGAGGCTTGAGGCCTTTTGTGTTTTCTCTGTCTAGTTTGGTATGTTAGAAGAAGGAGGAGGAGGGTCAAGTGGAATATCAGGATTCAAGTGATCTGCCTGATAGAAAAAATGGGAAAGGGGGACTGCTTATGGACAGGGGAGGGAGGGAAATACAGAAGGAAGAAGGGGGATAAAATGACAGTAAGGATATCTGAAAAGGTCACGTGTATGCCTGATATTAGCTAGTCACCAAAACACACAAACAATGCCCATCCAGTAGAACAGATGCAAGTGCTGCACAGTGGAGACAGGAGGATTTCTGGTGTTCACTGGTTGGCCACCCTAGATTACTTGGTGAGAGTCACACCAGCACAAGTTCCTACCTCAAAACAGAAACAAGGTGGGTGGCTTCTAAGAAATGGCATCTGCAGTTGACTTCTGCTCTACACATACGCAAGAGAGGAAGGACAAGGAGACCCCCCCCACACACACACACTAAATACATGAATGCCTCAAGGAATATATAATGAATAGAATGAATAAATAGCATAAGCAGACATTCGTGACTTCTGAGAAAATCTTTAGCACAACAGCAAACAGCTGCAAAATCACTATTAAAGTTATTTATTCATTCACTTATTTACTTATGTAAACAGAGAGGATGGGTTATCTATATTGCTGAATTATTAAACAATCTGACTAATAGACATACAACATGTGTTTCCAAAGCCTTGTATTCAAATGAAGTTTTGCCATAAACATACACATTACTAAGTGGCCTGCAGTGCTAAGTAACTTAGCTTCTCAATGCAGATGCTGCAGATGTGGAGCAGGTGAAGCCACGAGAAGCCTGCCACATCAGACATTGCAGGAACATCCCATTAGGCCCATTCCTCACTTGTTGTTTGTCCACCTACCAAGTCTGGCTCCCCGGGTCAATCACATGCTACCTGTTTCCAGATGCTCTGCTGCTTGAAAGGTTAAACATGGAAGCAAAACAAAAACAAACTTAAAACCTCCTGCCCACACTGCCATTCAAAATAAACTTAGTCCATGAATTATAATTAAAAAATAATAATTCCAGAAAGCAGACTATCTCTTAATAGGGTTGAGTACATGGAGCAATGTGAGGCCTATCAGAAAGCTGCAGAGATAAACTCAGCTAGAATACAGTAGCACGGGGTTATAATAAAAGAGACAGGACATAGTGAGTGATGCTGAAGTCAGGCCAGAGAGAAAAACCCTAAAAGCCATAAACGTGGCTTTTATGGTTCTAAGTCTAAGGTGGTCCCATGGGAAGATGCCTTCTCAAGTCTTAGTTTTTCAGTGAACAGGAACACATAGGACTCAACAATAAACACCCCACCCTCTCTTTTTGCAAAAGGATTTGGTGTCAATCATGTTTCAGCTATCCACGTGAAGCTTTTGCAGTCATTGACTTCACTCTGTAGAAATGCTAATCTCAAGTGAAACCTTATTAATCATTGTCGGCGACAATATTCCTGACATACATCTTTTAAAAAAAAAAGGAAAGCTTTATTTGGCTCATGGTTTCATAGGTTTTGATCCACAGTTGTCTGGCCCATCTGGGCCTGTGCTGGGGCACAACATCTATGCAGGGAGGCTCCATTGGGGCACAGCTGCTGGGTGCAAATCAGCACAGCATAAAAAAAGGGAGGGCAGGGCCAGGGAACGGGATCCTTTGGAGGCGAACCCAGGACCTGGTCTTTCTCACCACCTCCCACTGCTTCCCAATAATGCCATCAAATTATGAGTACCTTGTCCACCTCCACTCATAGGAGATGTCCACAGTTCCTCAGGGAAGCTCCTTCCCTGAGAGGGAAGGAAGCTCCCTTAAATGGCTTCATGTAGTTCCAGTTTCTAGATATTTTAGTCAGCATTAACCTTATTCTACATCTAAAAAAAAATGGGAAGAAAACATGTTGACTTCCTTATTTTTCTTCTGATTAGTGTTTCAGGCCCAGCACAAGCTTTAGTCCAGTTCCTTTCTTCCAGGTATTTTGTTAATCACCAAGATAGCAAATTTTCAAAACTTTTCTCTCTTTGGAAAACCATAATCCATGCCAAAGGGAGTGAGCTCAGGTAAAGCAATGGGTTTTCCCCTTTTATCCCACCAGGTCTAGCATGCTATACTTAGTGTGCCTACACTATGCCTTAAATAACTTCCAAAGGGTTTTGAAATTAGTGTACCCTAAAAGGATGTGAGCTGTCACCTGGGGAAAAAAATCTACAGAAAAAAAAAAGTCCACCTTAGGTGAATCCCTCTTCAGTAGTTACCTAATAGTCCTATGGGTTAAATAAGTGCTTTCTCTTCTGCCTGAATCACACCTGTTATATAATCCCTTTCTTTCCAAGCAAATGGAAGAAGCAAGAGAGGGGAGCTATGTAAAGGCTACAATTAATAATAACAGGCAGTTCGCCACAAAACCAGGCCTGTGTCGGCAGTTGCATAATCAGTCCCAGAAGCAGTGGCTGAGCACACTCAGAGCAGGACCATGTTGGTCTTGTTTTCTCTCTTTCTGAAGACAGCACATGTGTGCTGTAGGGCAATCAGAACTCTTGCAGCAAAGACACACCCATATGACCACAGGATGATGAGAAACCCAACGACTGAGGATAGTTCGGAAAGTTGCAGGTCCAGGCCACACTACAAACTATCCTGTACTATCTCAGCTCTCAAAGAGTTATTTACTACGTGCCTCTACATGTGATCTGACATCATTGTGACTATGAGGTGAATCCTCCCAAATGTACATTAAACCTCTCAGAAAACAAGTACTTTAATAGGTATGTCTCCACAAGCTCTTAAGCAACACCCTGTTCACTCACAGACAGATAGACAGATAGACAGATAGACAGATAGACGGACAGACAGACAGACACACACACACACACACATACACACATACACATAAATACACACATGCATATTTGGTCACATGATTCTGTCAGAGCCTTTGGCAGCCAATTTTGACACCTTCTGTCCTGCTACCATCTGCATGGTTGACTGACAATTCAAATTCTTTATTTACAAGTATGTGTGTGTGTGTGTGTGTGTGTGTGTGTGTGTGTGTGTGTGTGTATGTGTGTGTATTGTAAAATATACAAATATATATATATATATATATAAAATTTTTTAAATATGTAAGGGGAAATATGCCTACAGGCATGTCTATGTTCCATGTTTCATGTGTGTGCATGGAGCCCACAGAGGTTGTCAGACCTTGTGAAACTAGAGTTACAGATGATTGTGAGCTACAATGTAGATACTGAGATTCAAACCTAGGTTCTTTGGAAAAGCAGCCAGTGCTCTTAACCACTGAGTCATCTCTCTAGCCCCTATCTTGAATTATTAATATATGCCAGATGCTATGCTGCGTATCAGGAAATTCAAGCTAAGTACGAAATAATACAACACATATAAAACAATTTGGATATAGAATATGAGATGTATCAGGAAAGATGGCCAACAAAGATCAGTGGCATAACCATTAATAAAGTAATGTGAGGGACAGGAGAACAGGACCATGAGATCACACAGTGCTGACGCTGCTGCAGTAGAACAACACTTTAACACCGTCCCTCTGTGCTTTCTTTCTAAGTCTGTAGCAATGATAATAGAACAGCATACACCCTCCAATCTTCTTTCGTTTCATCTTTGAACATGGGCCTCCATTGTTTAATGCTTTTACAGAATCACCATAGACTTCATGTAGAATTAATGCATGGGTTCATCTCTCTAGAGCACAAAGCAGCAGAAATGATATCTGCTTTCCTTAAAGAAGCACTGAGAAGCACCTAAAGATAAATGTCCTACTTCCCAGAGCCAAGACTGCCATTTGTATGGTACATAAAGCAGGAAGGTTTTTCAACTTCCAATACTTAACTTCTGCAGTCAATGTGGCATCTAAACATTGAAGAAGAATCAAGAGGGATGAGAAGGTCAAAGGTCATCAAGTGAAGAAGAGTAAAAAAAGTGCTAATACATTCTAGTATTCTATCAAGAGCTACCACCAGAGCTTTTTACAGTGGGAAATCGTTTTCTTAAAATTTTACATGAACTCATGTCACAGACGAATTCAGCTTTCTTGCTAAGGATTTATGTCCACACATCTCAGAAACCATTCAGTGTTTACTTTGCTCCAAAGTAATGGAATAAATGTTATTGTGATGGCTTCTAAAGCAGCCAGGGGCCTTGATAGACTTGTCTGGATGGGGCTGGATAAAAAGTGTTGAACAGCTTACCTAACATACCTGTGACTTCCAATCCTCACCTTCAGTCACTCTTGTCGATCAATAGGCCATTTACTCCCATCAGGATCATCTTAACACTGGAATGTAGTGACCAATCTCACACTGCATCTTGGGAGATGAGCCAGCAACATCAGGGACAGACCCTTTCCCCTTTTGGAATCCCAATTAATATTTTCAATCAGTCGGGTGACTTGCCTATCAGTTCAGCTTATTTCCTCTCTCTCTAGATCTTGTTCATCTAGATTTCATATCATCAAAGCAGCTAACCCATCATTTCCAAGGATAAATCAATTGAGAGATGGAGGAACAACTATTCATTGTGATACAATACATTTATGCTACCCTTATCTTCCTCTTAGTTTAAGGCTATCACAACTAGATAAAGTTTTCTGCTTTTGGTATCATATTTTCCTTTCTTCACAGCAACAACTGGCTTTCTGAACTTTCCTTTTTATTTACCTCAAGGAAGCCATCTCCCCACATCTCAACACACACACATAAACACACACACATAAACACATACACATGCACACACATCCCTTAGGAAGTCACCTTCCACACCCCAATACACACACACACACACACACACACAGAAGGACATCTCCCCACACCCCAACACATACATACAGTCTTACTCTATTCAGGTGGAATAACATGTCTGCAATATTATATGGCTTCTAGGATACATTTTAAGACAAACATTATAGGGTTTACATTAGAACATTAGTTTTAAATAGCTCTTATGTGGGAAATGGTATCTATAAGTAGATGGGGAGATGGAGAGCTAATGAGTCAGAGCCTTTTTTGTGTCAATGACAATAGAAGTTATTTCCAAGTAGAAGCAAGCCTATCAGACATCTTTTTCACAGATAATTTTTTTATTTTATCATATCTGATGAGATATAGTGCTATGCCAAGGGTAAACGGACAACTGTTTAGAGAGAAATAAGTTTAATTTGTTCATATCCCGTGTGGGGGCTGCCTGCTGGTCATACTGAGAAGTGGTCAAGGCCATTCAGCAACAGCAGGACCACCACCACCACACTTTCCCACATTCTGGAAAATATGGTGAGAGGCAGATACTGGCTACAGAAACACAAGTGTGATCAAAGAGTCAAAGGCCTTAGATTCAGATGGTAAACAGTTGTGTTAGCATCAGAATTGATCATATTTGTAGGATCCTTGTGTTAATCTAAGCTGCTATAACAAAAATGACAAATGTTGACTGGCTGTTAAACTAAAAAATCACAACCTAATACCCAAAAATTTGTTTATTTCTCACAGCTCCAAGATCAAGACACTGGCAGGATTGCTTCTGGTGATGGAACTACCTGACTGTAAATAGCCTTCTTACTTTGATCTCACAGGGCAAAAGGGGTGAGGGGCCATTTTGAAGATGATTTTGTAAGGGTACCAACCACATTCATAAGAACTCAGTCTTGTGACCTAATCACTTGGAGAGAGGCTCTACATCCTAACAGATTGAAGAGGCAGACACATTCAGACCATAGCAGTCTCTAAGCCTAGAGATGACACTGAAAACAATATGGACTTGGTCACTTAAGGATGGGACAATCAAAGAGATTACACGCATAGAAGCACAAGCAACTTCTCTGTTAGATTACTTACATTGTGTCTCTAAATATCTAACAGTAATGACTATATTTCCCTGAAAGGTAGTCTTATTTCTCTTATCCTAGAAATTGTGTGGGTCTCCCTACTCCCATGGATCATAAGCTAACATAAGCTAATACAATCCATGAGATCAGTAGGAGCAGAGATGGCCAGTGGGGGTCGGGGGGGGGGTATGCTGTGGGTACATGTGGTCAATGACAACACCAGGACAGATCAACTTTAATTAGGATGACTCAAGACTTATAAAGTTTTGGGGAACTGGAGCTAGGAATATCCAGGATGGGCAAAAGTCATTGGCTAGGGGTTTAGGGTACTTGGAATGCCTCATTAGCATGGGGAAGCTTTTTAGGAAACTCAGGTACTGCCTGAACAGGTTTTATCAGGAAAAAGGAAATTGATCCTGTAATCTAATTGAGGCTAAGTGACATTCCTCAGGTAAAGCTGAAGCATATGTGTGGGCTTAGAATTTCCCAGGTAAATCCAGAGAAGAAGAATCTCCTTTAATTAAGTGACTCCCCATTATGTGCCAAGCCCCAAAAGGCTATCTGGTCAATGGGGGACTTTGACCTTAATTAGTAGTTTCCCACAGATTGTAACATAAATAACCTTTCATGTATTACAGCCCAAGTTTTTTAGATAAAATTGTAACTGAAATCAGCTTCTACGTACAGGCACTTCTAGATGTACCCCTTTCTCCAGGAATTCTCATGGCTCTTCTGGGGGACTGTGGACATCTGAATAGGTGTGGACCCCATAGATTCCTGTGTTTGAATGCTTGGCCTATAGGAAGTAGCACTTTTAGGAGGAGTGGTCTTGTTGGAGTAAGTGTAGCCTTGATGGAAGAAGTGTGTCATTGTGGGGGTGACTTTGAGCTCTCATATATGCTCAAGTTATGACCAGAGTGTCACACAGTCTCCTTCTGCAAGACATAGAACGCTCAGCCCCTTCTCCAGCACCATGTCTGCCTGCGCACCGTCATGTTTCCCACCATGATGATAACGAGCTAAACCTCTGAAACTGGAAGCCAGCCCCAAATTAAATTCCTTCCTTTATAAGAGTTGCCATGGTCACGGTGTCTCTTCACAGCAATAAAACTCTAAGACAGAGGTCCATCTGCCAAATCCTCCCTTGGCCACTTTACCTGGCTTTGCATCTTCTGAGGTTGGGTTTTGCAATGTAATTTTATGGATGTATTATGCCTTTGTGTTTTCCCTTTTCCACTATTCTCTAAATAGTGTATCTACTTTACTGGTTTGTGACAGCTTAGAATCACTTTGTAGACCTTGACACTCAATGTGGAATTTACCTTGTAAAAAGTGCCATCTTAAATGTTGTTAAAGACCACTTGTAATCATTTATAAGCTATATATTTACAAACACTTATAAGCTGGCCACAAAATGTTTTTGGCTTTTCTAATCACACCAATATCAATGAATAAAAACCCTTTACTGATGCTCATGTTGGTTTGTTTACAGTTATTTTCTCAACTATCCCTCAAACATTGCCAAGTGTTTCATGATGCTTACATCACATTTTCTGTATTAGATCCACAGAGATGAACCTGGTAGTGATTATATAAGGATCTGACAACTAAGAGAATATTTCCTTGAGATAGTTAAAATTCAGGATAGCTAATCCTAAAATCTAATTTAATTAAGCTTTACATTAATTAAAAAATAATGTATTAGTCTTCAGTAATGGAAAGTGACATACATATTGTGTCGGCACAGAAAAAATCAAAATATACTTCTGTCAGAGAGAGAGAGAGAGAGAGACAGACAGACAGACACAGAGACAGACACAGAGAACAGAAAGTACCCTTGTCATGTATTACCCATGAGCAAAAGCATTAAAGTGAATTAGAACAGATATTTTGTTCTTCTCATGATATTTCAGTAAGAGATAAAATGCCAGGCTACACCAGAGCTGAAATCCTGCTGCAGGCCCTGTTTCTTCATTTTGAACAGAAACCATCTGACTGTCCAATTCTCTCATAGACATTGTCCCTGCTTCTGTCTGTTTGATCCAATTTCAGATTCTCTACAATTGTACTGGCTTATCCTTTCCTTATCACAGTTTTTAAAATTAATCTTTTCTTGTTTGTTCTAAATATAACTAATTTTTTAACTTCATTTAAGAAGTTGACATTGAAGAAATATTTCTAAAATCAAAGGAGTTTCTATGGAGACCTGTGATCTGAGTACACTCTAGGAGACAGCCCACACCAAGATCACAGGGTGTACAAGCCAGGTCTGCTCCAAGAGGACAAAGGAGGTCAGTATTGTGGCAGAAGGCAAAAAATGGAGGGGCAGTGGTTTTTGAAGCATCAAAGGTAAGGAGGGGCTCGATTCTGTACGGCTTTGTGTGATGTTTCAGACAGGACATGACAGACAGGAAGAAGAGGCCACATAAGAGGGCAAGTTTCATGCTAATCAATATAAGAGCTCAGAGTATAGTTCCTGGCCTGAAACAAAACACTGGGAACTAGAAAAGAGTAGAGAGGTGGTTCTGGTAGGGTTTGGACATCAGGAATACTATCTGTCTCAGGCATAAACAAGAGATTGCCAGCTTCTCTGTTTAGAAGAGAGGCTAAGAACCCAAGAGTAGGAATCGTGAGACTGGTTAGAAGCTTACTGTAACAACCTAATTCTTCTTGATGGAGGTGATTCAGGTAAGGATGATAACAAGACCATGAAAGGGCTAGGTTCTAGATGTGCTCTGAGGCCCATGCTTCTCATCCACTGAGATGGCTGTTACTTTTCAAAACAATGGAAATTGAGAAAGGTTGCTGAGGGTCTGAGTAAAGTGAAGTTTACTTTACTTTGCTGGTGGAGATGCAAAATGACGTACTCACTTTAAAAACAGTTCAATAGTTTAAAAGTTAACACAGTGATGCCATATAATGTAAACATTCCCCTCCTAGGCATATACCCAGATACTGAGAGAGAAGTGTGAACCAAAACATATACCAATGTGCTTACCAAAGCAAAGAGGGAATCCCTACAATTTTGTGACACTGCCTCAGAATGCAGTTTGAACAGGTTTGATGTTTATATATAGACACAAGGCTCACCTTGACACAGTTTCCAGCTATCAGCCTCCCTGTGTTCCTCAGTATGGTCATCAACACTGAAGCTTGTCTCATCTAGCCATCATCTGGTAACTACCTTCCCCCACAGCAGACAGAAGAATCTAAATCTATTGGACTCGTTCTACATAGGATGCACAGAGACTATAAACAGAATGAGACTTCAAAGTCCAATATCAATCGCAGCATGACAGCAGAGGATATAACCTATGTAGTCTAGCTCATAAAGGCAAACCAACAGGAACACCTGCTCAGGTAGAGCCCTGATGCCGGTCCGTGCCTCTGCCATGGTCCCTCTCTCTCAGCATCCACAACTGTAACCTCAGTATCCAGCTCCTTTGTCGGTGTTTCCAGTTCTTACCAGATTTGAGACTTCATTTACTCCTGAAATATTTAGAATTACATGCATAATTTCATGGACCACTTTTTCTCTTCTTCGAACTTCAATTTTCTGTATCTGCATTTCCTCTCTGTCTATGGTCCCCTGGTTTGCATGTCTGTCCTTCTCTGTTTTCTGTGGTGGTTTCCTCCTGTCCATACTCTGTTACCTCTACTCTCAGTTTGGTTTCTGCTGCTTGAGCTGGTTCTCACCATTCTATAAGAGTGTAAGAGTTCTGATTTTATTTTCATTTCTTTCATTCTACTCTTGCATTCCTGGCACAATGTTATCTCTTTCTCTGTTTTTTGTCCTTTCTTTGAGCCTCTTCATTAGAAGGAACTTATTCTCTGCATTGTATGTGAGGCAATGAGACTCAGTTATTTAAACCCTCTTCTTTGTATTTTTTCCTCATTTTGTTCTAGTTTGTGGCAATTACTGTATTTCACAAAACCAAAAGGTGTTTATAACAGGTAATATAGTAAAATTCATGTTAGTTCTGTCTAAGATCACAATACTGTTGTTTTTTGCTAAAACTAAAGGTTCCAAATTTTAATTGTTTGAGGCTCTTTCAGCTTATTAACCCTTTCAATTAAAAGATGGCAGTGGCAGTCAGTTAATTTCTAAGCCATCCAGGACCCTAAACATTAACCATCTATCATGAAACACATATCCTGGTGGCTTTGCACCCTTTCATGTTGGTAACTACTCCTATGACTGAACTCTCTGTGCATTGTACAGATGATACATGAGCACAAGCCAAGTGGATAAATGGAACTGCATTTTTGGATGGATACCTGTAACCATTTCTTCTGCTCTTATAAGCAGCCTATTGAGAAGAATAAAATGAACAACTGGAACAGGGGCTGTCCCCAAAGCTGTTGCCTGTCTGTGGGATGTGTTCTTCTACCTGAGTTACCTTGTCTGGCCTCAGTGGGAGAGGTCTGGCAGAGACTTGAAGTGTCAGGGTTAGATACACAGGGAAGTCCCACACACCCACAGGAGAAAGGGGAAGGGTTGTAGGAGGAGGTGACCAGGAAAGGGCAGTGAGTAAGATGTAAAGTGAATAACCCAAAAATTTGAACTAATTTTTTAAAAAATTAAAGCATAGAGAAAATAAAAGAAATCTTCTTACACGACATTACTCAAACTGCCTCGAGGGAGGCGGTCCAGACTTCAGATAATGCTTGCACTTCCTATTTCATCCTATGCTTCTGAGTTTGAGTTAATCTAAGCTTTGAGAAGTGAAGAGATTCCTAGCCCCATGCATGCGTTCAAGCGACTTTGCCTTTGATAATGATCCCCTGTCTTTTCCCCCATTGCTTTTTTATTTGTTCTGGAAAACTCTCTCTCTCTCTCTCTCTCTCTCTCTCTCTCTCTCTCTCTCTTTCTCTCTCTCTCTCTCTCTCTGTGTGTGTGTGTAATAATATTGTTTAATATATTATAATATATATTATATAGGTTCTAGAGAAGAACAGATCCAATGGCATAAATATATATCTTAATTTATTAAGTCAGCTCTAAAGTAGTAACAACAGCTAAAGAACAGTTGAGTAGCTGAGAATTCAGTGTTACTCAATCTTTGAGGTTAGGTGTCTCAGCAGTCAGAGGAGCCCCATGATAGCTGTCTATCACTGAGGGTGACAACTCATAGCTACTCCACAAAACAGAATGCCTCTATAATCCCAAATCTGGCACCAGAAGCCTAGAAGATTTCTTAGAGGACCACAGGTCCAACAACAATGATGCAACTTTGGGAATACTGATTTGTCCTGCTATTGGTGAAGGGATAACCACCACCACAAGAAGAAGCAGCAGCAGCAAAAGTTAGTGGCAGGATAGAAGGTCAAGGAATGAGAGCAATCTTCCTTCTGACATATTCTTTTTATCTGTGATACTATAAGAAGGTGACACCCACAGTCTGGGTGGGTCCCATGTCAATCAAAGAAATCAGGACATTCTTCAGGTGAGGCTCTGTACTCAAGTAATTCTAATTTGTGGCAAGTTGACATTAAAATAAACCACGAAAGGTATCAATACAAAGGGAACTAAAGTCCACACATGAGACGGGTTCTGCATCAGCTTAAAAACACTAAGCTGAGTAGAAGTATCTCAAGTGAGAATGGAGGTGATCAAAATACATTGTACTCACATAGTAAATACTCACAGAGTAAATAAACTGAAAATTAAACAAACACTAGCCCATCTATAATATTAAAATATTTTACCCTGTGCTCATCACAGTGGAAATGAACGTTTCAGAACTGGATTGCTAACATTCTTCTTTATAAAGACCCAGAACCAGAAACCATAACATAAGAGGCTGGACCCAGGACTAGGAAACAAAAAGGATAAACTTATTCTGGAACATCCTACTGAACAAATGATTGGATTCTATAAGAATAAATGTTCTCTCCTTTGTTTTCCTTCCTGTAAAGTGCTGGGAGCAATGTCTTCTTGCTTTCCTTTGCATGTGGCTGTCGCATGCTTTGGGTGGCTTTCTCTATTCAGAGTTCCAGAGCAAGCCAAGTTTTAGTTTGGTTTGTGGTTATCTTAGGAAAAATGAACTCCTAACTGGCTTAGGTTCTGTGCCATTTAAACCCATGCACCTGACATGGGGCCGACCTGAAAACTGCCATTTTTCGGGCAAAACAATTGAGAATCGAAAACTTCAGATGATTCATCTCTATGGTTTGCACATAGAAGAAGTTCCATGTGAGTGGGTTTGTGTTGACATAGGTATGGTAATGTCACTTCAGTCAAAGGGATGGCAAAGTCTTCCTCAGGCAACCAAGCATGAATAGACAGCATGTGCAGAAAATGTCCACCAGAACTTTCTTCCCCAGGATGTTTATGACCTAAAGACTGCTCTCCTGCAGAGAGTGCTCCTACAGATATTAGGTAAAGCGTTCTTCTTGATTCAGCTGTACACCATAAACCCTGCCTCCTTGTTCGTTTATATGCAATAACCCCAGCTTTCTGTTCAATTCTATATAATAAACACTAAGCTTCTGGGGGTGATGCCGTTTCCCCAACAGACAACCAAGTCCACCAAACATCTGCTTCCTCTTGTGCCTATAAATTCCTGTACATGCATCTGTCCCTCTCCACCTGAGACAGTTCTGTCCTTGGAGTTTGCAGGATGTGGCAATGGTTCGTGCATACTTGTAAGGAATTTTACATTGAGTATCAAGCCAAACCGTTAACTATCAAAACTCAGTATCTGCTTTTACCCTTTGTATCTTCTGTTTGCAGCACATGAAGTAGGGACGGTTTATTGACTGACCAAGAAGGATGAACAGGCCTCCCTACTCCCTGCAGATGTCTCAAGATCTTGCTAATACGAGTGAAGAGATAGGCAGAGTTGAGAAACAGTTCTTTGCTTGGTTTTGTCATTAAGTAGCTGGGAAAGGCTGTGTGCATGGGGACATCTCCCAGCCTCTCTCATTTGCAAAGTCAAGAGTTTGAGCAAATACGAAAGAGCATCTTATTTCTCTTCAAGGCCAAATATGTTATCATTCTTCTATGTAAGATCAGGGAGCTTAAAATATATATCTTATCGATACATGTATTTGTGCCCTTTATTGATCATAAAGCAATTAAGGAACCCATGAAATAAGAAGCTGCTATCAACTGAAATGGATGCATTAGTCAAAGCAAAACAAACTTCTAGGCTCACATTACGAATAAATGCTATAAATTGAAAATGCCTTTTGGTGCAATTTAAAAAGAAACATACACTATAGTTGTTGGTTTTTCCCCTGAAAGTCTGTTTACTTCTTTTATAAGCTACACAAAGTATTTAAGTGATCATGGGTGATAAATCATTTGCTCACAATGCATGGGCTTCAAACCATGAGGTTCCTTTGAGAATCTGTAAGAAAAGGCTTCAAAAGCAGCAGCTCGAGCTACCAATTATAACAATGCTAACTTTAGTTAGATTTTGGTTTGTCCTCATCTGCACAATGATGATAATGTCTAATTTGGACTTTCCAATGTAAGCATTGTTACGAAATCATCTGTAGTCCAAGATTGCTTAGAAATGGCAAAAATAACCTTAATTCTTGCAAATCTGAACAACAATATGCAGCATAAAGAGAATAAAAAGTCCATTGCATAACACAGAAGAGCAGGGAGCAGCCCAGTCTCCTTCTGTGGAAGAATCCAGCCCTAAAAACAGTCTATTTTATCCAAGTGTACTTTAAAAGGCTCTAATTCCCAGCAAATTTCACGAGCCTTATCCACAGCAGGAACTTGGAAAGTGTATTTAAAAGCAGGGAAGGTTTTGCTCACATTTAAGCCAATTCGACCTTTTCACTACACAGTCTGAATATCACCCACCTAAACTCGGTTTCTGAATTCAGAACCTTGTAGGTGTTTTATTTGCAATTAGGGATGCTCAAGAGTTTGAGCAAATACGAAAGAGCATCTTATTTCTCTTCAAGGCCAAATATGTTATCATTCTTCTTTGTAAGATCAGGGAGCTTAAAATATATATCTTATTGATACATGTATTTGTGCCCTTTATTGATCATAAAGCAATTAAGGAACCCATGAAATAAGAAGCTACTATCAACTGAAATGGATGCGTTAGTCAAAGCAAAACAAACTTCTAGGCTCACATTACGAATAAATGCTATAAATTGAAAATGCCTTTTGGTGCAATTTAAAAAGAAACATACACTATAGTTGTTGTTGGTTTTTTCCCTGAAAGTCTGTTTACTTCTTTTATAAGCTACACAAAGTACAGTCTATCACAATAGTCCAAAATACTCTAACACCTAAAACACTTCTTTTTCTCTTTCATATAAAGAACTTTCAATTTGCATTTCATTAATCTGATTATTTTAACATTTAATTCAATACCAGCAAAACTCCATATTACTTCTTTATTAATTTGCTTTATGTGTGAGTTAGAAACATTAATGTAGATTAATTCTATGGAAAAATAAAATCTTATTTTCTCAGTTTCTTAGAGATACTATGATAAAACACCTGAGACTGGGTGATTTGTAAAGAAAATACCATAGATGTACTAACTAGCTACTAGCTAGCGCTGTGACAATTTGACACATGCTAGACTCATTTGGGAAGAAAAAAAAAAAAAAAAAAAACCTCAACTGAGAAAATGACCTCACTGGTTGACTTACAGGCAAGCCTTTCAGGCATTTTTTTGATTATTGATTTTTGTGAGAGGGCCCTCATGATGGGCCCTCCATAGGTACCAGCCCTAAAATGATGGATCTGGGCAGTATAAGAAAGCAAGCTGAGCAAACCATTAAGAACAAGCCAGTACACAACATTCTTCCATGGCTTTCACACCAGTTTTTGCTTCTAGGTTCCTGCCGTGACTTTCTTCCATGACAGACAGTGGTGTACAAGTATAAAGGAATAAAGCCTTTCCTCCCAAAGTTGTTTTTGATACTGGTGTTTTATCACAGCAATAGAAATCCCAGAAGTAGATGACATAAGGGTAGAAGGAATGACATTTTCTCCATTTAGCTCTTTTTATAACTGCTTTAATCCACGTATTAGAGCACAGTCCTTGGCACAGAAGCATCCTCGACAAAGTCCCACCTCCTAACATAGTCTCCTGGGGTGGGGGGTGCTAAAACACAAATCTGGGAGACACATTCTGGCCACTGCAGAGATTATATTTGGATACATTTGGATCTTTAAAGAGAATAGAAAATGAAATTCTAGACCTAAATAGATCAAGAACACTTGACAGGAGAGGAGTAGAAATGTAATGGAGAGAACATAACCCATATTACATTTGGATTTCAAATTTACTGTAAGGATTTTGCTTTTACTGGGGTACATTTTACAAGTTTTGAGAAGGGTAATATGGCTAGTCTAACTTTAGTGTTAAAAGTGATTAATGTTCAAAGGTAGAGTGTCATGGGGAGAAGCTAAGGGGGCATCTGATTGTCATAATATTCCAGGAATGATCAGGGTGGTAGCCACTGACTGTTGAGAGTATTTGCATTGCTGCTGTATTTTCAAAGTTCAGCTGGCTAAATGTGAGTGAAAAAGAGATGTCAAGAGCCACTTGCAGGATTTGACCCCAGTAACTAAAAGGATCAAGTAGCCTTGGGTGGAGAGCAAAGAGGCTGGATTTTAAGAAACATTAGAACCTCAGCTGGGAAATTTTCTTGTGATTCCAGTGGAGGAGAAAATAAGCAATTGAATATGAATTCTGAGTTCAGGGAAACAGTCAGTCAGGTCTAGAGATACAGATGCTGTGTCCATTGGCATATAAGCAGCAGGATTTCCAAACTGTGTTGCTAGATTAGATAGTCAGTGACAGTGTCTTTAAGAAACACTCTGTGGGCAGAATCCCAAGAGACTTGGTTATTACGGTGAGAGAGAAAAAGCATGGAGAAATCTGAGAGGGAACTGCAATAAGAACAAGAAAGAAAGAGCACGATGTGGGGCCAACCCTGGCTTTTCTCCGATGCATCTCAGCTTTCAGATCTTGGAAGTGCTATTTGATATTGTCTTCCTTAGATTTGGTTATGAGTCTTTCCTAAGTGCCCCTATGGCAAACCACTCTGAGTCTTTGTCATACTGTGTCACAGGAATCTGTACTGACTCATTTCTTACTGTAATCCATAAGCTTCTTTAAGAAAATAATCAAGAGTATTCCCAGAAATTACCCTTGTGCTTATCCCATGATAACTTCAGAACACTAATGATTGAACTGAATTAGTAATTGGCATTTACCATCACAGGCACAGTACTACTGTGATAAAATGAGGCTGATATGATCATTAAGAGCAGTGCCATATATACATTTATTTCATTGAGTTTATTTTTCTTTATAATTATTTATAGGGAAATTTCTAGCATCACTTTGTTGCTATGTTTGCAGTTCTGATTTATATAATGGAGCAGGAAGAATGAACGTAATATTCTTTTTATATGTTAAACACGTGCACTAAATAAGACCTTCACATTTTACCTTAAATAAATATATGACCTTCCTCAAAAAACTAAGAAGAAAAGTAAAATTAATTTAGTAGAAAAACTCCACAAGGTTTTAAAATGATTTGTAAGAATCTAAGGTCGTTGAAATTGTATGCATCAGATTTAAATATCTATCAACTTTCTGTTAATATGCTATACATATAAAATATGGACAATCAAAACGGATGACTAATTTTAAAACAGCAGGACATCACTTACCGGAAAGTATAGGAGCAGAGAACCAAAGAGTATTGTTTCCAACAGGATGAGGCCAGATGCCCTGATGCTCTAAAAGAAAAATTGAGAATGCTAGTGTTAACTTAATTTCCAGGCAGAGAGGACCTATGCTACAGTAAAAATGCCTCATTCCTGAGAAAGGATTCTTCAGGGGGAAATTAAGTAAATACATGAAATCTAGCTAGTGTTCAGGTAGGTGAACAGCTGACAAATGTTATGTAAGGGACATGACATTATAATGGGGTGACAGGCCTGACAATGGCATAGGGACTTCACAGAATTTCATTCCCCACAACTTGAGTTACTGAGTCATCTGAGAAGCTAAGGACACTACCTTGAAGATTCCTATAATTTGAGAAATTGTAACCAACACAAATCTTTTCTCTATTTCTAAGACATAAGCCACCAGCTCCTTAAACTACTCTACGGACACCTGCTAGATCACTGTGGATGGTTAAACAAAGTCTCAGTGTGTGAGCTGGATAAAATCCTGTAATCTCAATGATGTAATATAATCCCTGTAACACAGCTTAATTCTGTAAACAATGTGAATCATATTCATATAAAATGTTCCTCACCTTAAATGGTATTTATCCTACAGTCAAAATACAAAAGACTACATTGTTTTCAAGTAGACTTCCTACTATTTAGTTTCTAAGCATAAATATACTTAACAGCCTTATAACATTTCTTTAAAAATATTTTTATTGATTTTCTGTGAGTGTCACACCATGTACCCCAGTCCCTGTCAGCTCCCCTTCTCTTAATCTCCACCCATCACCCTTGCAAACTTCCTCCCAAAATAAACACACACACACACACACACACACACACACACACACACACACAAATGCAAAAAAAACCAACAAAACATAGACAACATTTCATCTTGGAAGTTGTAGTATGTTAAAATGTGTCCCACAGTCTACCCCTCTGTCCACACATCTTCACTTGCAAATGCTCATTGCAATGAGGCATTAGTCTGCTTCAAGATCTCTGGCTTCTTTGACACCATCAATATTGGATCCTTATTGAGATACCTCCAAGGTATCCTGTTGTAGCCCTGGGTCATGGAGATCCTGCAGCTTTGGATCAGCAGGACTGGCCCTTTCCTGCATCCCAAATGTTCGCAGATGATATAAATTTTGGAGTGGGCCAACTCAGAGCCTTGGATCTTGGTCTGGGTGGTGGCAGAGCTGGCCAGTCCACAGGCTCTTCCTTATCTGCACCATTAGGGCAGATCTCCAGCACTGCTCTAGTTAGGCCACCCAATCCCACCATCAGCAGGAAGCAGGGTCAGCTCTCCTACTCTCATGCCCTTGAGGCTGGCTCACCTGCATCCAAGTCTCTAGGGCCAGCTCTCTTGTGCTTCCCAATCAAGGTACAGGGCCCACTCCCCCAAATATTGCAGTCTATGAGGGGCTGGGCCAGCTTTCCTGTTCTCATACCCCCATGGCTGGATCATTCATGCCTTCATCATCAGGGCCATCTCCGTTGTGTTTGCACAGGTAAGGTGCAGGGCACACTCCTCTGAGTGATACAGTCAATCATGGGGCAGGTCTAGATCTCCTGGTCTTATACACTCAAAGCCAGCTTTCCTGATTACTGCAGGTGGCAAGGGGAAGGGGCAAGGTATCACCTCCATACCCATGTTATCTCATGGCAGCCAAGTGGCAGGCCCAGCTTTCCATGACTCGCTTTCTCAAGACTGGCTCATCTTTACTACCATCACCAGGACTGGCTCTGATATGCTATCCAGGGCCTGCTTTATGAACAGCTGCAGCCGGTGAGAGGCAGGCAGGACTAGCTCTCCTGAGCTCATAACTCTACGGGCTTGTCAACTCCCAGAGGTAGCAAGGAGCAAGGGTTGGGGCATCGCCTCTAAGCCCATGTCACCCCATGGCAGACAAATGTCAGGGTCAGCTATCCCACACTCAAGCCTTGACACGGCTCACCCACACCACTGCCATTAGAGACAGCTCTACTGTGCTTCATGGACAAAGAGTAGGGTCTATTCTCCCTCATTTTTCATTTTCAGGGCTGGCTCACCTGTACCTCCACTTCTATGATCAACTCTGATGTGTTATCCAGACAAAGTTCAGGGTCCACTCTCCCAAGTGCTGCAAAATTCTCCTGAGCTCTACCAGTCGTGAAAAATGGGGCTAACTCTCCAGAGTGCCATATGCAATGAGGAACAGGACCAATTATGCATAGTCCATGGACATCCAGGTAGTCTCCAATGGTTGCCCCAACCAAGGACATCCTCATGTTCTCTAATGGTAATATGAGCTAGGGACTTTGACACTGACTCCTGCCACTGCATAGCCATGGACTCCGAAATGGCCCTCAGCAGCATCTCAGGCTGGGACCTCACCATGGCCCCAGGTGGCACGGATAGCCACTCACAACAGGCTACTCCTCTCTACCCTAGAGTCTCCAGTTTCATCTCTCTTCATAATGCTCAAGCTGCTCCGCTTCTCTCCCTCTCCCAACCAACCACCATATATTCCCACATTGTGATGGCTCCAGCTGCAGGCTGGACATGCAGCTGGCAGGCTCCTGAGTGATATACTTCATCATGGCAAGCAGTGTGTCAGAAAGCAAGTGTCTATGACCCACTTGTGATGTGCACTGGAGGGCAGGTCTTTGGGTGGCAGGGTGGTCCACAGGTCTTTGTCTGTCTTCCTCCTACTGTGCACTGTCTAGACTTTATTTTGTTTGATTTATATGAGTCCTAGGCATAAAACAGATTTAACTACCAAGACTGGTGTCAAGCTAGGATGAACAAAGAACTGCCATTTTCTCTTCCTCTGACTAAGAACACAACCACCAACAGGTGTCTCTTTACCCATTGGCAGAGAGCATGACATTTTTTTTAAAATACAATCTGCAAAGTATCAAATTCCTAAAACAAAATAAGATTGAGCCAAGAAATAAAGCAATCTTAGCTTATAACAACAAATTTGGCTTCAATGAGCTAAAGTTTCAAGACAGACACTCTGGAATCCTTATGTTTTTATTAAATTTAATGTAAAACATGCATACACATTACCAGCATACAGATGTCTTACTTATCAGAAAAGTTATGTGAAGCAAGAAAATTAATTCTGCAATAACCAAAATATGCTAGGAATCCGAACTACGACAAAACGTTGTATTCTTTTTTTTTTTTTTAAATGATCTGATAACTGGAAAGTCAGGAAAAGAAATTTTTAATTCCTCTTCTGAAATCTTACAACGTATGAACCACACAGAACTGAATAATGTGATCCTTCAAAGAAATTCATAACTAAGGGTTTCAGAATGGTGTACAATAGTGACCATTTGTATGGCTTTCCCTGTTCGATTTTCTGTGGTGCTGAGGACGGAGCCCAAAGTCTACACTTGCCAGGCCATCTTTGTACCTCCATTCCATCTTCTGCCTCTCTGTGCCTTTTCAATGTGGATCATTGTTTTGCCTAGTACATGTTTTGATGAAAAGGAAATTTCTACCAGCAGTATTTGAGTGTGGGCTGATAAAATTTCTAAAATGGCAAGTTACGTTTGCAAAGCATACTTACTTGTGAATGTTTTTTATAGCTTATAGTCTAATTTTTTAACATGACACTAAGACTCAGACTCCAAACCATTATGCAAAACTTGTTATAAAACAACCTATGCAATGTTGACAAAGGAACAGAGAAAAGAGCTGGAAAGAACAGCAAAAAATAAATAAGTAAACAAAAAAATAAACAACAGCTTTGCAGTTAAGTTTGCCTTACTGTGAATTCTGAAATAGCTATTTCAGTGAATTTCAATTGCTTTGCCCATAAAAATTAATGTTTAACACCTTATTAAGCCCAGTATGTTACTAAACATGAAGTAGATAAAATGGCTGCATTGGATTTGGGGCACATAACTATATATCTAGTTTTTAAGGCATAAAGCAGCCCCTGACTGATGAATTTGAAAACTCAAGGTATATTTTGATAGCAACAAAAATTGTTTTATGTTTGGAATGGAAAATGACTATGGAAGAGACTGAAGACATAGTTGTAAGACTGAAGACACAGTTGTAAGAGCACATACTGTTCTTGAAGGGGACCTGAGTTTGATTCCCAGTGGCCATGTCAAGAAATCCACAACCATCTGTAATTCTACTCCAAGAGACTTGTCACTCCTTTCTGGATTCCAGGGGCATCTGCACTCACATGCACGGACATATATATTATTTTAAACAATACACAAACTATAATTAAGATGTTAAGTTCAAAATTACACCAGAAGGTCCAAGAGCCCAGTGATAGGGGACCCAGAAGTTCTTTACCTAGTGTGAGATGATGCTGTGGCATGGTGGCTTCTTCCCTTCTCAATGTCTTCTGATGTATTTTATGAGTAGTGGACTGTATTCTTACCTTTCAGCCATTACAAAAATACAACAGTTGCAGTCATGGGTGTTTATGTGTATTCTCACAACTACCTTTTCCTTTATACTTTACATCAGAGATGTATGTAGGTATGTCCAACCAATGGCTCACTGGCTGTGCATAGCCCAGGACAGCTCTGAATGAAGCTCATCACACTATAGATAACAATGCCACATCACCCTTAGTCCAGAAGATTCATCCTAACCTGACAGCAAAGACCTTTTCTGAGGCAGAGATTATATTTGGACATGAAAGAACTAACCTAAAAATCTTTCTTTTCATTGAAGGAGATACAGTCATAGACTTCTGAATCATAAGCCTTTTTAGTAATTAACTGAAGAAAATCTAAAGTCTATTATTCCAGGTCTTATAAAATTCTATGATTAGAGTTATAATTTGCAAAAGTCTAAATAGAACCCTTCTTATAACTAATACTAATAAATACAATTACAAAACTTTGTAATGAAGAGCACATATTAACCTTCTTCCCTTTTCACTATGGATTCCTTTCCCAGTTCCCAAACCCCCAAAGATAAATTATGAAGATTAAATGACAAATTCAAACCTGTAGATCAAAAACTAATGATATTCTATTAATTTAATAAAATTGTGTCAAAGCCAGACCCTAACTCCCATCGCCTCACCCTAGTATGCAACGTGCAGAGGCACATGACCCAGTGCATGCTTGCAGCTTCCAGAGGCAGATTCACCCTTATATAACACCCCAAGGAAGCCCAAGCCATTAGAGTAATAAAAGAACAGGAATGCTGAAGGATGTGTTTTTAAAATAATTTAAAAGGCTTGTTATTATTTCCCTGGCTCCACAGGACTAACTCTATTTCATTTCATATTTTAAACAGTTTTAGCCTCTGGGGAAATAACACACATCTTGCTAACACAATGTAGCTATTTTTGATCATTGCCAATGTCTTTAACCTTGCAATATTTAAACTTCCCTTATATTACAAAAGAAACCTTTGAGAAAGAAAACATTTTAAATAGCTCAATTTCACGATCTATGAGTAAACTCTGAGGTAGCAATAGAATTATATTTTCCAAAGGATGAATCAGAATAGGAGTCAGAGAAAAACTAATAGCCCACAGATCTTTCATTTACAAAGTGAATTGGATACAGAACAGATTCTCAGCTCACCTTTTCTTCTAATTCTTCTGTTTCTATAGCCACAGATGAGAGACTTCCTTCTAGTCACACTTGAGGAGCACTTGACACAATGGTGTCAATAGGTTTTCAATAAGTTGGAAACAGGATGTGAAAGGCAATACTAAAAAAAATACTTAACACTGGCAATTTGGAGGAAGTTATTATTTATTAATTTTAATTTTTATAAATGGGTAAAAATAGACTGTCCTGCTTGAGAGACCTCAGGAAGTTCAACTATAGTAAGAATATCTGCAATGAAATACTGAAAATTCAACCAATGCACCATATTTGTTATAAATTTAATCTGTTAAAATCAACTTTCCCTTTTCAGAAAAAAAAAATCACCAATAAAAAGGGTAAAAACAGAATGAGGGCTAAGAAAGATATACTCCCAAAGTAAAACATGAGCAATTCAGAAAAAGATAAGTGTTGTGGACAACTGTCATATCTAACTTGTTTGGAATGACAATACTGGTTGTTTATTGGCTTTGTGATACTAAGCCAGATGCTGAACTTCTGAGTATAGGTCTATTTGTCACACTATGTGATCACTGCTGGTTAAGTTTAAACTTACTTTTGAAAAGTTTATCTGAAAGTGCACAGTATAGTTTAATAATCTTCCAAACAGCATAGTACACTAAATAAAAATGAAAAATAAATTATCCCTTCCTCAGAAGAGACAAGGAGAGAGGAAACAGGAAGGACTAGGGGGTTACTGGGAGGGCAGGGGGAACGTGATTGGGATGTAAAGAGAATAAATTTGTGGGCCCCACATTATTAATCATGTTTTACCACATTTCTAGGCAGAAATTGTTTTACAGGCATTATTATTTTGTAGAGTTAACTAATGAGATGTTTAACAATTTGCTTTGCTGTGTTTCAAATCCAGTCAACACTTCAAGTATGCCCCCAGGCAGGTCTGGTTGTTGCAGAGAAGCAGGAGAACTCAGATGCAGGAGAGTAAGCATCCTGACTGATCTTCAAGTCACTCCACCTCCATGCGTCTCGCAAAGCAATTCACTGCTCTATGAAACCCTTGTCAGGCTTCTGATGGCTTTCCCTCTTTCTTGCTAAGATGTTGCCTGGCTGCATTTCTCAACTAAGGAATATGTCCTGTATATACTCATTGGCAAGCCTTTAGCTACAACTCTGTGGTCTATTTGTAATCTTCCATCTCCTCCCATCCTTGTGTTGGAACTACTAAACAAAGCAACACGTTTCACAAAACTGAGATTCTCCACATGCCCAGAAAGCATACAGGAGTGAATGTAATGGCTGAATATGAAGCCATCTTTCTTCAAATAGCTTCTTGTACAACCTTAAGAAAGAAGACACAAAATCCCCAAAACTGTGAATTAGTTTTATTAAAAGTTACTGAGATAAATGGATACTTTTTTGAATAAGAAGTAGATTATTGAAACAACAAATGCTTCCTTTTGAAAAAAAATTCTCCCTTCTGAGTGAGATTCAAGCATTCTCCAATGGCCCCTCTTTGTTACCTAGTTTCTTTGGGTCTGTGGATTGAAGTATGATTATTCTGTACTTTATGGCTAATGTCCACATGTGAGTACATACCATGCCTGTCTTTCTGGGTCTGGGTTACCCCACTCAGGATGATTTTCTCTAGCTCCACCTATTTGCCTGCAAATTTAATTATGTCTTTGTTTTTAATAGCTGAATAGTATTCCATTGTGTAGATATACCACATTTTCTTCATACATTCTTCAGTTGAGGGACATCTAGGTTGTTTCCAGTTTCTGGATATTATGAACAAAGCTGCTATGAACATATTTGAACAAGTGTCCTTGTGTTGTGGTGAGGAATCTTTTGGGTATATGCCCAGGAGTCGTGTAGCTGGGTGTTGAGGTGGAACTCTTCACAATTTTCTGAGAAACTGCCAAAGTGATTTTCAAAGTGTGATACATGTTTGCCCTCCCACCAGCAATGGAGGAGTGTTCCCCCTGCTCCACATCCTTGCCAGCATGTGCTGTCACTTGAGTTTTGGATCTTAACCATTCTTATGGCTGAAAAATCAGGTGTAGGGATGGGAGGCAGGAGAGGCCTGGGAGAAAGAACAGAAATCAGTAGGGGGCATCTCTGGGACAAGTCAGAGACCTGAGGCAGGGAAGGGTCTTAGGAGTCTGTGGTGGTGACTCTAGCTGAGACTCCTAGAAGCTGGGGTTATGGAGACTGACGTGAACACCTCCTGTAGCCAGGTAGAACTTCCAGAAGGTAGAGATAGACATCAATTTATCCACAAACCCTGCAACCCAAACTTTGTCCTCTTGCAAGATGCTCAGGGATAAAGATGAAACAGAAACTGAAGGAATGACCAATCAATGACTAGCTTGACTTAAGACCCATCCCGTGGGAGAGAGCCAACCCATGGTACTACTAATGATACTCTTGTGCTTGCACCTAGGTCCCCGACAATTTGTAGGATATGTGCATCTTGGTCTTCCTGTGGGTCCCCTAACAACTGGAGCCTGGGCTGTCTCTGACTCTGCTGCCTACCTTTGGAGTCTCCCCTTTCCCTAGCTTGTCTGCCTTATCAGGCCTTAATAGGAGACGATACACTTAGTCCTGCTGCAACTTGATGTGTCAGGGTAGGTTGGTACTCATGGCAGAATTCACCTTATCTGAGGAATGGTGAGTGGATGAGGAGGGAGGAGCTTGTGAGAGAGGGACTAGGAAGAGAGAAGGGGGGATCTAAGGTTGGGATGTAAAGTGAACAATAAACTTCATTAGTTAATGAAGAAAATATTACAGTAAAAACAGAATTGAAATATAAAAAAATTATTAAATCCTAAAAATGACATTAAGACACTAACTAGTTTTGGAAAATATTATTTTATTTTTTTGCTCTATTGAGATGAAGTCTGATATCACTCAGTTTCATATCCAGTTTTTTTAAAAATATAAGTTTACTTTATATTAGAAAATTCAAGAGATTTCACAAATTATTGCTCATTCTCATTTGATCAGCAAGCAGCAAAAGGTCTAAGCAACAAACATTGATTTCTATTTAATCTAGGGCCATACCACCCTGAACACACTTATCTCACTGATTTCTGTTTAATCTCATAGTGTTCTGTTTTTGAATTTGGTATGTTCAGAAGTACAATCTTTAAGGTACTGTTTTTAAATGCTAATGTGCACACATTAGCAGCAGTTGACTAGACAGCAGTCATCAGCAGGAAGTAAATTTGAGATTTGGGGTAGAACATCTCAGAACTGCTAAGTTTGCCTCACACACTGTCCTCTGCAGCACACAAAAGTGTGTGAGTTGTCTGGGACAGTGGGACAGGGATATGTGCATTGTTTCCTTGACACTGGGAAGCATGCTTCTTATTTTATATATGTAAATCACGGAACACACTTTTTTATTCTGACAAGACATTTACAAGTAAAACCATAGAAATAGGATGCGTATTTCAATGAGAAAACCAGGAAATGGTTTAATGAGATGGAATAGATGAGCTTTACCTACAAGAAGAACCAGGCACTTGAGAAACTTAGTAACAGTAGTGGTAATTTAGCAGCTGACTGGTGAGCCACAAAAGTGTGAGGTGATGGGTGTGGGGAGTTCAATGTCCTTCTAGTGCAAACAGGATGAAGGCAAAAATGCAAAGCTCAGTTCTAAAAACAATGTACATATTTCTGATGTTAGCAAGTTGGATTCTGACTTGCCTCACACTCCGGAGCATTAAGAACTAAACGAGCATTATATAGTGTGTTTGTCTCTCTAAATGGGAATATAAAAACTTGAAGATGTTTGTTAAAAGGCAAAATGAGAAGTAGTATGGAATAATAATTTGGTAAATTATTAATCAATTTACCTGTCCTTTGTTTACATTTTCATGTAAATTCCAACCTCTTCTCTCATTTAATTCTTAAATCTCCATCTTTGTGTTTTTCAGCAAGCTGAATGTTTGTGATTAAATAATTATCTTGATATTTTATGATTTTATATCTTACATCATGAATGTGGCTCAGAAAAGATTTTGAATAATTAATTCATAATTTTTAAGTAGATAATAAGTGCTAACCCTTACATACAAAATTCAAAAAGGTCATATTAACTGATAGATGTTTTAATTGGTTTCTTTCTTCTCTGGGGTGGATCATTTTCCCTAAGACACACTGTTTAATGCATTAGGATCTGACTATGAACTCAAAAGACACAAATGAAATCATTGGGTATATATAGAAATTTGATGATAGAAAGATTTGACAATAGGGAATTATTATCGAAGGAATGTTAAGAAGCAAACAAAAAAGTATCCAAAAAAGTTTAGCAATGTAATAGATTTTTAAGACCTACTGTGTCTAAATATAAATGAGTTAAACTGGTTTTCTAGAAGCTCGAAGCTATTTAAAGCCTGTCAAATTAATTACTTAAAATGTATTATCTTCGGCCACAACTGCTTTCTGAATCTTTAAATTTATATTCTCACTCACCTTCCTAGAAGCACCTCATATTCAAGAAGCCAGAAACTAAAATTTCCACCCATGCTTGTATTCAGATTCTCTCTCCTGATTAAGAACAATAAGTCATTAACCAACACTATTTTCAAGCTATGTCTCAAACATATATATTTTAAATGAAATTAATTTGTTTTATTAAAGAAATCCATTCATACACTTATTTGTTTTTAGAACCCCCTGTTTTTTCTGGTCAATTGTTTCACTAAATACACAATTAACTAAAACAAAATGATAACACTGAATTGCTACATCCAAGCTTACTCATGGTTAGAAGGATCTTTTTGCTTTTGTATATGACTCCTTTAGGTCTGGTGAATAAGTTTAAGTGGAGGAAGAGAAGAAAGGTGGATAGGAGAAACAAGTGTCTGTTTACATCTAATTTACAAAATATCACCTTTTGGTTTTACAGAGATAATAATGGGTGAATCTGCTGAAGAGATGAATATGGTGCAGGTCCCAGCAGAACAGAAACCACAGCCTTGCCTCTCTTGCATGTGCTTCCCACTGAATTACTGTGGTCTTCTTTCTCAACTCCACTGCAGTCGACAGAAACACCCATCTTTCCTGACATTTCATCAAGGTCTGTCTCTTCGAGAGGGACATTTATATCAGAGAAGTTCTATTTCTCCTCTAACCCCCCATGTTCAATTTATGCCCTGCCTTAATCTTACATGTTTGCTGTAAAGAAATAAAACACATTCTAGCCTGTAACTAAAGGGTAAGTGTTGGTAATACATTAGTGGTTATCCTTCCAGACAGAACTTGGAAAGCAAAATAGACAATATTTAAAATACAGAGGTAAAAATCCTTGATTTTTTGCTTTAATTAGCCAATTTCCTTTTTTCTTTCTTTCTCTCTATCTCTCTCTTTATTTATTTATTTCCTTCCTTTCTTCCTGTTTAGACTGTTCTGTTTGCTTTGGGTTTTGAGATAATCTCTTTATGCAGCCTAAACTGGCTTCAAACTCACTATCATCCTAGCTTTTCCTCCCTAGTGCTAGAATTAGAGCTGTGAGCACACCTATCATGTAGTTCTTTAGGCTTTACAGAGTGAGATTAATAGAATGGGTCTTCTTGATCCAAAATTATTTTTCCTGATTCTAATCCTGCATGGAAGTTACCAATGTGTCTATATTTAATCAAAAATTGGATATTATCTTCTCTATTTTGTGCCAAAGTTATTTTTTTATCCTGAGATGGCTTTGTGTCATGTATCTCAGACCAGGAGAGCTCACAATCTTTACATAGGCCACCCAAGCACTGGCAGCACAGAGCTATACCATCATGATTGATTTTAACTTCATTTTTTAAGAAACAAATTTTTTTGTTTCAGAAAGGATTTTTCCTTTTCAGCTTTTACTGTGAATTTTATCATAAATAATAAATTCATTACAGTTCAGAATATCAGATCAAAATAATATAACATTGTATATATGCTATATATAGATTTATACATATCTACTATATGTACTATATGTTATATATATATACATATACATGTACTAATACCAATAACTTATATGAAAAGAATAAAAGAACCATTTTAACTGCAAAAACGTAAAAAAATAATTAAATATTTTTAAGTAAGCAAGAACCAAGTGGTGGTGAAAGAAACTGAAAACCATAAAACACAGAATAAAGAAACTTAAGATCACATACATGAATTTGAATGCTGATGATTCACAAATATTAATACTACTAAAATCCACACCACTTAAAGCAATATATGCTTTCAATGCATTCTCTACCAAAATATAAATGACATCCTTTTTTTTGTCAAAGAAATTGAGAAGTCCTAGAATTCATATGGAATTGCAAAAGGATACTAACAGTAAAAAGCAACCACAAGCAAAATTAAGGAGTCAACATCATCATCATCTTTAATCCAAAACACAGTAAAAAGCTGTCAGTCTAACCAGCTTGTTCCAGGCAGATGAATGGACAACAAAACCATTAAAAGGGGTCAGAGAGCCTGGAAATGAGCTCACATGCTCATGTCAACCGATTTTCAAATGGTATCAAAATGCACAAAGAGAAAAAGGATAGTTTCTTAAACAAAGTTAGATCCCCAGAGAGAAGAGTGAAATTAGACCCTTATCTAACACTGAATGCCCCAGAAGATTAAATATTTAATCAATATAAGGGTAACACATCCAGAAGGAAATAAAGTGGGCATTGTGACATTGATCTGGACAGGGTTTGGGGGATCTGGTGTCCAAAGCACAGGCAACAAATGCAAAGATAGACAAATATGACTGTCAAAATCGAAAACTTCTACAGAGCAAAGAAGATGAACCAGTCAACAAAGTGAAAAGTAGTTAATATGTAGCATTGGAAAAATGTCTGAAAGCCATACCTCATAAGAGGTTACTATTTAAAATACATAAAAGAGACAAATAATACAATAACAAGAAATAACATGATTAAAAATGTAAAAAGATAGGAATGTACACTTTTCAAAATAAAATAAACAGCCAGTGATATTTGAAAATGTCCTCAAAATCAGGCAATCATCAGAAAGACATAATAAAAATATAAAAGAAACCACTATGTGATGTCATCTCATATCAATTAGAATGGTGGCTTCCAATGAGAGAAGATTTAACAAGTTGTGAAGAGAAGTGAGCCACTGTGAGCCCTCGCACACTGTCAGTGGGTATACACATTACTGAAACCATGATGGAAAACAGTGTAGAGGCTCCACCAAAAAGTTAAAAAGAGAATTATCATATGGTCCAGAAACTCCACTTCTGAGTACATCAGAAGAATAAGAAACCGTCATGTTGAAGACGTGACAGCCAAGATTCAGAACTGACTGGGTATCCACCAATAGATGGAGAGAGAGATATGGACAGAACAGCTTGTGTGACTACTGGTGGGCAGAGAGTAGAGGAGATGCGGAGATGTTGGTCAGACTGACTGTTAAGATGAGTGGATTTCTAGGAATCTGATGTGCAGCAGGGGTTGTGTTAGAGGTAGATTCGGGTGATCATGATTCATACCGAATAGTGTCTGCCAACTCACTGCTTCATGTGTCTTGAATATACATAACTGCTCTTGATAATTAAATATCGTAAAATACAACAAGCCACTGTTGGACCACATTGGTGTCACAGCAAGATCCCTAAGCCTTTCCTGAGAGCAAGCTAAAGGAACTGGCATGCCTCAGTGAGAAAGTTGTCTTTGAAAACAAGCTTTTCCTGGTGTGTATATCGCAGCATGCTAGGGAGGTGTCACCAGCAGGTCGAGAGCTTGTCCACTCCAAGCATACACTCCATTGCTGCAAATTTTCTTTGTTTCTGTCTTCCTTACATTTTTAAGGCCACGAAGTATATAAACGCAGAAATTCTAGGAGCAATAAGCTGACTTCAGTGAAAGATGGGAAAGTCAGAACCACTGTGCAGAGAAAGAAATCAGTCACCGCTAGTTCACTCAACAAGACGTTCATTCCCTGTGGAACATACATTCTCACTTCAACAAAATGTTAATGGGGGTGGCCACAAGGAGCACGCTCACATCGACAATGATGAAGACAGCGGGGCTCTTGCAGAAGCCATTACTCTAAGCTCTTCACATCTTTTAACCCTCGCAGAAACACTCAAGGCTCCCAACAAGCGTGGCCATCATTATCATATCCACCCTGTAAATGAGGAGCATGAGGTGTAAGGAGGTTACAGGTTTTTTGCTGAGAAATCAACAGAATTCATGGGCAGGCTATACAGTAGTGTTCTTCATCTTTGCCCCCTGGACTTTCAAAATCCAATTTTGTAAAGCTGTCATTTAAAATAGCATCTGAGAGCCGCTCCTGAAGGCACCTTCCCTGACCTCGCTGAAATTCAAAGACATGGGAAATAAGAAACCACAGCTCTGCTGTGATCTCCCAATTCAAAGCAGAAACAGAAATGAAAGTGTGAAAAACGTGTTGATCTCCACAAGCAGCTGGAAAATGTAAATTAAAATATGACAATTGTCTCAGTGTCTGTAGGGAAATAGTTCCAAGGTCCACCACAGACACCAAAGTCCACTATGATCAAGTCTTTCATATAAAGGATGTGACATTGGCATAAACCTGTGCACAACCTCCTATGTACATGAAATTATCTCTGTACAACTCATAGCACTCAATACAAAACAATGTGAAACGCAGTGTTTAGATGGTATAGCACACTGCTTAGGTGATATAGCTATTGCCTCTGAGTTGGAACCATAAGCCCCAGAGGGAGACTCATAACAAGAAACTTACACAGATCAAGATCATAAAACGTGTGGCTTTTGGTCATGGTGTTCATCATAAGCTCAGGAAACTCAGAAAGCAAAAATACACACCGGACCCAGCCTCTAGGCCAAACAAGCAGTAAATAGTTGCTGGGAGGGTTATCTCTTTTGTGAAACTGCCTGAAAATTGAGCAGGGAACTTCAGGTCTGTGGCTTTCATGAGCTCGCACTTACGCTGGGTTGTGTGATGGTTAGCTTTTATTGCCAACTTTCCACAAACCCAGAGTCACCTGGGAAAAGAGACCCTCAGCTGAAGAATTGTCTCAATCAGATTGTCCTATTCACATCTACAAGAGATTTCTTTAGTTGCTGATTGATTTAAGAGGGCCTGCCCCACTATGGGTGGTACTATCCCTAGGCAGGTGGGCCTGGACTGAATGAAAAAGCTATTTACATAGTGAGCCAGGGAGCAAGCCAGTAAAGAACACTTGTCCATGGTCTCTGCCTCAAGTTCCTGTCCTGCTGTAGTCTCTGATCTGCCATCTCTCAACAGTGGACTGTAACCTGTAAAATAGAATAAACCCTTTCTTCTCCAAGTGGCTTTTGGTCGTGGCATTCATCACAGCAAGAGAAAGCAAACCAGATCAGGTGCAATTTTCAGTGATGCATCTGTTTCTGAGCTACCCATGTTTCAGAGTGGCTGTTTGAGTAAGAATTTCCCCCATAGGCTTAGACATTTGAATAAATGGTCCCAGTTTGGAAGTCCTGTTTGGAAGGTTTAGGAGGTGTGACCTTCCTAAGGGAGGGTGTCACTGGGGACAGGCTTGGAGAGTTTAAATCTTCATGCTAGTGTATCCAGGTCAGTCTTTCAAGATGTGGTCTTTAGGCCCCCCTATCCTCCCACTGTGCTTGCCACCTGCTGTTATGCATCCTAACCACCAAGATGAAATTCTATCCCTCAGGACCCTAAGCCAAAATGAACTCTTCTTTCTCTACAGTTGCTTCTGATCATAGTGTTGTACCACAGCATTAGAAAGGTAGTATGTGTAGTAAGGAAGTCCCTCATGAACCTTAAGTAAGCCCTGTTAACTCATTGGTTCAACAAACTACCTTAGATTAAGGCATTTATTTGGTCTGTTTTAGTGCCATGACAGGAATCAATATTTGTTCATGACCTCCCAAGAAAAAAATTATGCAACAATTATATAATTGGTGACAAAAAATTGTATGCATTCAGAACAGATACAATATTTTAAAGTATTTTACACACACATACACACACATATACATACACATGCACACACACATACACACACACAAGTATGAAGCTATGAAGGAAGAATAAAAACTAGTCATATTTTCCTTTCAATACAAAAAGGCTGAAAAAATTTTGAAGGCTGATAATATCATCCCTGGAAAGAACACTAGAAAATGGAAATTTTACACTGATATTTTTAAAAGCTATTGAAATTTTAATTTAAGGCTAATTTTTAAGAACTGTAAAATGTAGTATAACTGTATAAAATCTGTGTCTGCTTCTTCCAGAACACCAGTATTAAGAAACAGTGTTTATAAATCTATGTTTAAATTCTAACCCTGTAACGTTTAGTAGGGTACATAAAGTTTCATTTTTCTAGCCAGTAACTTCTTAAATTCAATTCTGATGTGATTTTTTTCCCCAATATACCTTAACTTTTTACAGTTCAAAAAGGATTTTGTGACCTTTCAGTTTGTAAATTATTCTGTTCAAATGTTGCCTTTTCAGCTTAAAGGGCACCATGAAAACAAGGAGAACAATAAAATCCCATGACCACCATTAAAGCCAGCAGCAGGGTCCCTGGATTCGTCTTTCCCTGTATCATCTGTTGATTTAAAACATCTCTAGATATTGATGATTTGTTTAATGGCTGTCGGAGGAAAATAAATGTTGCTTATGTTGGCTGTTAAATATTCTAATCCATTTACATTATAATCGATTCTTATTACCTAGTGTCCACATCAGCTGTTTCTGTCAGACACATTTTTATACTGAGCCAACATAGCTAGCAAATAGGTTAGAATTGATTTAAGCATGTCACCCACGAAATAATTAAGTAAAGTGCTTTTACTGTAACTAATTAAAATAGGCAAAAATTATACATCTAGTCATTAACATGAATGAACTATATGTCAGATAAAATATAAGAAGTTCTGAAATAGATATATTGGAGGCCATGGATAAAGTATAATATCAAGGGAATATAAAAATAGTTATTGAGACAGAATGGCTTTTAATGCTGAATCAGTTTAGAACCCATCTAACTTACAGTCAAAGCCTCCTATTTTTCAGTCACTGCTTTTGGAAGGCACCAACTTTCTTACAATTCGCCCTCAGTCTGAAAGCACACACTGTGGGGGCTGTTCTCAAACTCACAGAATTACAAGAATTTATGACATACTGACTCACATATAGCTGTAAATAGAGCTATTTATGTCAAGACACTTAGGATTAGTTCTGATACATCAGAATAAATTAATCAGTGCAAATGGTGATGAGAGTGAACAGAGAATACTTCTGAATCTTGAAATAGAAATTATTTAAGGAATATTTTCAACCCTCTCCTGATGACACACCACAGGAAGTCTTCCAAATTTCTTCTCTTAGCCTTTCATTGCCTACCATCAAGAACCACTCCCTTGAATCAATCAACTCAAATCTATACTAGTTTTGTTTACAGGTCATGAATTGTCCAACTGGCATTCCACAAATGACTGAACCTTAGCTTATATAAATCAAACTCACTTCTGTATATCAAAACTTGTTTCTTCTAATTGCTGTCTCTGAAAGGCTTCAAAACCCAAATAAAACTGAACGTCTCAGCTGTTAACATAAAGCCTTTTCCATTTCCTCTGGTCTTTGGGCATCATTCCTGTTTTTTGTCCTCCTAGGGATGCTGCTTCCAGTCACGTTTTTCACTGCTTCTCTTGCAAGATTTATAACAGATCCATAACTGGTCTCTGTCTTCCAGTTTCACACTTTCTGAGTTACCTTCCCCATTCTGCTAGGGAGACTTCTGCAAAACACAACAGCACCATATCATTTCCCTTCACAAATCACTGCAGGATCACTATATAGAGATCCAAATTCTGTAAGTTAGCATTTAAACTTCGCATGTTCTAGCCTTAGCAATCTTTCCCCTTCATCAAACACTACAGACGATGTGCCTTGCTCCTTCCAGCCAAGCCACTCTCTGAATAAACTGTGCTCTTTTTAACTGAGACCTTTACAGAGACGCTTTCCTTATCTAGAAACCTCCTACACATCATTGAACACATTCCAACATCACCTTTTCTAGAAAGAAGTTCCTGATGTTTCAACTTAGCATCAAGTTACTTTCTTTATATGCTCACTCCTATGCCTCCTCCCCCACCTACAGTGTCCCACACAACCCATGCTCACCTTGAACTCACTATGCAACAGAGGCTGGCCTTGAATTCCTTATCACCCTGCCTCCAACTTCCAAATGCTTAGATTATAGGCATATGCCCCACCTGGCTTTGTTTCCTCATTCATTATTAATGCTAATGTCTACTTTGGTTTTTAAACTGGTCACCTACCTCTGCCTTACTAAATGAATGGATGTGTTCCTGACAAGTCTAAACATGGGTTTGTCTCCTTTTTAACTTCAAACTTAATTATTATCTATGGTGTAGGTACAGTCCTCTTCCAAGTTATTAGTAACTAACTTGTCACATGTGAGTGCTTTTCAGAGCTCTTACTTGGACAACAAAGCATTAGTATATTTTCCTTATGGATGATAATGGCCTGGCTTTTCCATAGTAACTAAGAAACATCTATAATATCACTAATCTCCTCTATTGAACTTCATCTTGACATTACACTATTTTGAAACTCAAGGAAATTATGAAAGTTCTTACATTTTCCTTCTGGGTGTGAAAGTGAACATGGGAGATGAAAATCAAATCAACTGCTGACAATTTTTTATCCACTAGTGAAATCGCGCCCCCCATTTTTACATTGAACATACACTGAGGGGGAGAGAATATGAATATATGAGTGTTCCTACTTTCAAAGCATTCACTTTTAGGAGGAAGGATATCTAGACTGAGAGTAGTTCACCCAAACATATGGCTCTTAACTACCTCAGATAACTTCCCTTCAACAGATGACACTTCAATTGGACAGTTTCCATCCAGTCAATATATTCTAATGAGTAGAAGTCGGAGATTCTACTTACAATAAACAAGATGGGTTTTTTCCACTGAGAAATTATCTCATGTATAGTGGGAATAGTCAACAAATTCTACAGAAAAACTCTCCCCAAATTGTAGAAAATAAGTCTCACTAGTGCTAAGGCTCAGGGTGTGCATTATTGGAAGTTTTGGATAATTTGAGACCAGAAATATAAGGAAGGAAAAAGATCTAGCTGGGTGGGCCAGGGAAAGAGCAGTAGTACCCATCCAAAGAAGTGGCAATCTTAGAGCTCAGTATTACAGCAGTGTGGGTAGAGAAGAAGAGGAAAGGAAAGGGAAGATTGTGTTGACGTTGTAAAGATCATGCTGGCTCTTCTGGGCCTGGCATAGCACACAAGCCTCCATCATGTCACTGAAAGGTCATCAAAGAGTTTTGTGAAGTGATCGAACTCAATTCAGAAGAGTGATGTCTCTCTTCAATCATGCTTCACTGCCCTATAGTCCACTGCCCTTGAGGATCACATATAATTGTAGCCTAAGGAGTGTTGCAGAGGCACAGATGCATGCTGGAAGGTGCTGGAACAATGACGGGGAGATATGCTGAAATCTTGGACTGGGAAGGCACCAGTAGAGTCAGGGAAGGGGCATCAGCTTGAGGCTAGAAAATTGACAGATTTCTCCAGTACACTTGTGGTAGGCACTGAACAGAAGGGATAATGCTGGGCTTCTAACTGTCTCTCTGTTGCATGTCAGGGCATTCTCCTAGATACGAAAAAATGCAAGCAAATGAACTTTGTCAGAGGAAGGTAGAGACACCCGGTTTTAAATATAATGACACATCAAGATATAAGCATAGCCATCAACTGGGCAGACAAGGCTGGATATGGAGAACAGAGGAAATGCTTGGAATTAACCAGACAAAGACAGCAGGACAGAGGGTACTGGGTTCACAAGGACTCCAGCTATCTGTAGACTTGTGTGTGACCCCCATTCTTTGTCTATTTTGTTGTGTGTGTCTTACATAGTCACGTCTTTGTGCTTGTTCTCCATGCTTACCTCACTGGGAAGCGCTGTTTGCCTTCTGCGTTACTGGCTCATTTTTGTATGTGTATGTGTATGTGTATGTCTAGCTGTTTATTTTCTTTCAGACAAGCATTCCACTATTTGCTTATTCGTGCCCAGGGAGGGTAAAATCATACAGCTCCTCTCAGCTTCATACAGCCTTCATGGTCCTTCTCAGTTACTCCCTGCTGCTAACAGCCAGAGTAGTTCGACCTGGGGCTTTCCTCCACAAACATTTCCTTCAGCTAGTTCATGGGCTGGGGTCATCAGTTCTGGGGCTTTAAAGTGACTGAACGAATCTCTCTTCAATCATGCTTCACTGCCCTGTAGCCCACTGCCCTTGAGGATCACATCCCCCTTTGGTATTAAATCTCTGTGTGAGGGAAAGCAATGGATTGTGATAACTGTGGCTGACAAGCATGGTGCTGGCTGACTCTATCCAACCAAACATACTGATTTTCTAGTCCGTGAAAGAGAATTTTCAAGCTATAGGTTAATGTTTCCCAATCTTGAAAGCTCATCACAAACACCTGAGAATCAAAAGTTCTACACATGGAGAAAGACCTTATTCCAAGAAACTCATTCCTGAGGTTTGAGACTAGGTCTGATCATCCTAAAATCAGAAGCTTCCTTCCAAACTATAAGAACACAGAAAGTCATAGTTGCCTGAGGCAGTGAGGTGCAAATAAGTGTCAAAACAGGCCTACCAAGACATAGGTGCCAGGGGCTAGGAGCTGTATAGTGAATTCTGAAGCAGAAAGGGAAACTCCCTACCATGAGGCACAGTAAGACAGAAGCAGGCTTGGTGCTTCTGAGAAGCTGCCCCTTTGATCTGGTGGGGTGGTCATGAAGAGTCAAGACATTCTGGCTTTGGCAAACATTTCCATATAATGATTAAAAAGGTAGAGTGGAGTGAGAAAACTCTGTGGATAGAAACAATCCCCTAAACTCAGAGACAACAGTGCCTGTGGGGGCTGGGAGCCTCCACAATGGTACTGCATTCAATTTCTGTTGCTGAATATTGCCATAGGTCAGCAAAGGGTATGGGCTTTTTTTCTAAATTTTGTTTTAAGCTTTTATGCTCTTATATGCACCTCACTTCCTCATCCTTATTTTTTATTAAAGAAAAAAAAGAGGCCAAAGATTTTATAAACGAGACTGTGAGCCTATTTTAAATGTGGGTCTGAGAGCTAAAGCTTGACTGTATTACTGAAATGTCAGAAATAATCCTGTCTGTAGAGCGGACTCTGAAGTAGAGCGTGTGCATCCCCCTTAACGGCCCTCAGAGGTGAAGACAGCAGCACTGTGCTTAAACCTAAGAGCGGTTTCTGAGGGAGGGATAAAAAGCTGGGAAGTCATGTGAATGAAGAAATATATTTTAAAGAGGTTTTAGTTTCTCAAAAAAAAAAAAAATCTGTGTTTTTCTATCTCTGCAAATAAGAATTGTGACCTTGCTAATGAGCATTATAAGAATAATTTAAATCTCAGAGAGTTTGCAAAACACAATTTTTTTAAAGACAGTGGGTATTTTCTTCTCTTGAACTAAATCTTTCGTTACTAAGTTAGTGTTGCCATGGCAAATACATCTCAGACACCGCTGGCCGTTTGGTATTAAGGGTCTCGGAGATGGAACATGGAAAGCCTTGCTCCACTTCCTCAAAATCAGTTCTTTGTCAGCTAATGAGAGAATGGGTGGAGTGGCTTTCCTCTCTCTCTCTCTCTCTCTCTCTCTCTCTCTCTCTCTCTCTCTCTTTTACTGGATATTATACTTACATTTTAGATTTTATTCCCTTACTCCACTTCCCCCCACCACCCAGGAACTTCCTATCCCACCCCCCTTCTCCTGCTTCCATGAGATATGTCCCCACCTACCCCCCACTCCCACCTCCCCACCTTCACATCCCCCCACACACTCTGTGTTCAGCCTTCATGGGACCAAGGATCTCCTCTCCCACTTAGGCCTGACAAGGCCATCCTCCCCTTTATGTCCAGATGGAGTCATGGGTCCCTCTCTATGTGCTCCCAGGCTGGTGGTTTAGACCCTGGGAGCTCTGGCTGGTTGGTATTGTTGCTCTCCTCATGGGGCCACAAACCCTTTCAGCTCCTTCAGTCTTCTCTCTAACTTCTCCATGATCAGATCAGTGGTTAGCTGTGAGCATCTGCCTCTGAATATGCCAGACTGTGGCAGACCTCTGAGGAGACAGCTATATAAGGCTCTTGTCAGCATGCATTGCCTGACATCCACATCAGGGTCTACCTTTGGTGACTGCACATGGGATGGATACCCAGGTGGAGCAGTCTCCAGATGGCCCCTCCTTCAGTTTCTGTCCCACACTTTGTCTCCATATTTGCTCCCATGAGTGTTTTGTTACTCCTTCTAAGAAGGACCAAAGCACCCCCACTTGGTCTTCCTTCTTCATGAGCTTCATGTGGTCTGTGAGTTGAATCTTGGCTATTTTAAGCTTTTGGGCTAATATCCACTTATCAGTGAATAAATACCATGTATGTTCTTTTGTGATTGGGTTACCTCACTCAGGATGATATTTTCTAGTTTCATCCATTTATCTAAAAATTTCTTGAATTCATTGTTTTTAATAGCTGAGTAATACTCCACTGTGTAAATGTACCACATTTTTTGTATCCATTCCTCTGATGAAGGATCTGGGTTCTTTCCAGCTTCTGGCTATTATAAATAAGGCTGCTGTGAACATAGTGGAGTGTATGTCCTTGTTATATGTTGGAGCATCTTCTGGGTATATGCCCAGGAGTGGTATAGCTGGGTCCTCAGGTAGTGCTATGTCCAATTTTCTGAGGAACTGCCAGACTGATTTCCAGAGTGGTTGTACCAGCTTGCATTCCCTCCAGCAATGGAGAAGCACTTTAAGAAATGCTCAACATCCTTAGTCATCAGGGAAATGCAAATCAAAACAACCCTGAGATACCACCTCACATCAGTCCGAATGGCTAAGATCAAAAACTCAGGTGATAGTAGATGCTGGCGAGGATGTGGAGAAAGCGTCTTTCCTCTCTTAAAGGCCATTGCCATGCAACCTAGCTCAAAGCAGTGTTGACCTTGTCTCTCTATAAACAAAGGAACTCCAACCCTCAGGACTGTGTGGAGGGTTTGTTCTGAAAGTAGCTCCACAAGCTCGGGAGCTCAGCCAGTGTCCAGTCCTCTTTTTCTCCTATCTGTGAGACAGGGGCACAAATGATCCAGGATTGAGGTGAAATCCCCGAAAAATCTATCACTTCTAAATGTGACTCCCTAGAAAACCGTGGACAATGGGCCTACCATCTGCCTTCAGGAAAGCAGATCATTTGCTGAATCTCAGCAAAGAGCTTGATTTATGGGTGCAAAGAGGACAAGGAAGAGAGAGGCCCAGTTTCATCAGTCTCTGAAAATCCTCCAGGGATAAAGGATGGCACAGAACCCCTTGCTTTGGCTGTTCCTCTCCAAGAGGAACCTGTGGTTTTAACGGGATGGGGTGAAGAGAGCTGGCTGGAAGATAGAAACAGAGAAGGCTCAACACACAGAGAAAGGAATTGATGAAAAGGGGCTCTAGAACCCTTGAGGGGATGGCTGCTGGTCTGTGGTGTGAGAAACATAGATTCAGGAAGTTAGAAAGCTAAAGTGCAAGGACACATGGTGAGAATCCCAGTGAAGAGCTGGAATGACAGACCTGAAGCTGTGTGCAGGAAGGAGACGTTCCCTATAGAGAGCCAACAGTGAGGATTTCAGGCTTTCCCGGCCAGGCTGCTCCTTGTTGGAGCCAGCCAAGGACAACATGCAGGAAAACAAGGCTATATTCCAGTCAAATTTTATGAATGCTGAGATTTAAACTTCACACCATGAAATGTTCTTTTGGTAATAGGCTGTAGGCTCTAAGTTACCGATTTCTGCTATACTAGACTTAAGGAATAGCCTTCCCCACCCACCCCCTCACCTCTCATACCACCCCCAAGCACTCACTCAGCTCCCTCGCACCTCCCTTACCCCTTACCCCAGCTTCATCTTTAACTACATGGGTTAAAGTATGGGTCCTGAGCTCGAAGACAGGTTCAAAATGTCATGCCCACTGATGTCACAGAAAATCTGCTGCCTCTGTTGAATTTGGAGGACACTGTCATTTAATGGTGACCGAACCGGGAATTATAAAGGCACTCTGGGGTATCTTTAAGCATCAGTTTCTCCATTTGCAACTGAAGATGCTAATTACTGTCATTTCCTTCTCCCCTGTGGATTTCTCTAAAGTTAATTAATGGTCACATATATTAAAGCTGCAAATGCCCTGAGACACTTGAATGAATCCTTTTGTAAATCTGCCTTAATGAAAAGAATAGACTGACCAGAAGTAAAAAGCTATTTACAAATATTTGCAATCCCTTAGACAATAACACAAGTGCCTGTGAATGTTTCCTATCCTTTTATCTTCCTGTTGTAGTCTCAGCGGACCTACTTTAAATGACAGTCTCACGTGTTAGCTCTGGCTGGTCTGGAACTTGCTATGTACACCAAGCTGGCCCTTCCTGCCTTTGCCTGTGAGTGCTGGAATTAAAGGTCTCCAGCTCCATAGCCAGGCATGTCTCAGAACTTTAATACAGCCTCTGTACTTGCTACCTCCAGCCATCCTGTGTGTGTACATGGACTTTCTCACTCCTCCTCTGTCAGTGTCTATAACAAGCTTGAACAATCTCTTCAAGGTTCTCCATTCAAGCCATGTAAAGGACCATGTGCCAGATCCCAGCCAGAAGTTCTTCAACTCCCTGCCTCCACCACTCTTCATTTCTGCCCTATCAGCCTCACTGCTTCTGTGGCCGCAGAAGAAATGTGGGCCTTCCCCTGGCCCCAGTCAACACCCTACACCCAAAACAGTTCTCCTCTGTTGTGCTCTTCCCTGTTGGGGATATTGTTCCATTATTCCTCTGTATTTTCCCATGTTTATCCTACCTCTTAAAACCTTCATAAACACAGTGTTATCTTTAAAGATAAAGTCCTGTGAAGGCTGGATGCCCCAGTGTGGGGGAATTCGAGGGTGGGGAAGTGGGAGTGGGTGGGTGGGTGGGTGGGGGCACATCCTCATAGAAGCAGGAGGAGGGGGGATGGGATAGGGGATGTCTGGGTTGGGGAATGGGGTAAGGGGATAACATCTGAAATGTAAATAAATAAAATATCTAATAATAAAAGAAGTTTATTAATAAATTAATAATGTTATTAATAAAAGGAAGAGGAGAAGGAAGAGAAAGATGAGAAGGAGAAAGAAGAAGAAGAAGAAGAAGAAGAAGAAGGAGGAGGAGGAGGAGGAGGAGGAGGAGGAGGAGGCGGAGGAGGAGGAGGAGGAGGAGAAGAAGGAGAAGGAGAAGGAGAAGGAGAAGGAAAAGAGATGTATAGGAAGGGCAGTGGGTGGGAAAAGAATTTGAGAAAAAGGTAAATCAAAAGACATTGCTTAATGCATTAAACAACTAATTTCTAAATATGAGGAAGAAAGGAGTTGGTATTCTAGCAAAAGATTGATACCAGATAATAAACTTAAATTTTGGTGAAATTTGGAGTAATACACTTGTTACACCAGAAGAAAAAGATTACTACCTTAGGACAAAAAAATCAGCTGATTTACTCAGGTCTAGAGAGATGGTCAAATGGCTAAGGTCACTAATTGCTCTTGCAGATGACCTGAGATCAAGACCAAGCATCCTTATTGTGCTCCACAACCACTGGTAACTTTAATCCCAGGGAATCCAGTGTTCTCTTCTGAACTCAACATATACAAGGCACACACATAGTATATATGTGTGTTTGTGGTGTGTGTGTGTGTGTGTGTGTGTGTTGTATGTAGGCCAAATACTAAAACCTTTGTGTTGGTTTGTATATACTCGGCCCAGGGAGTAGCACTATTAGAAGGCGTGGCCCTTTTAGAGATGTGGCCTTTTTGGAGTAGGTGTGTCCCTCTGGATGTGGGCTTTAAGACCCTCATCTTAGCTGCCTTGAAGTCAGTATTCTGCTAACAGCCTTCAGATGAAGATGTAAAACTCTCAGCTCCTATTGCACCATACCTGCCTGGATGCTGCAATGTTCCTGCCTTGATGATAATGGACTGAACCTCTGAGCATGTAAGCCACAATTAAATGTTGTTTTTATAAGAAAAAAAAGATTATTTTCTGTGTATGTGCCTTCTCAACTCTAATTCACCTTGCACTCTGCTGAAATCTGGCTTCTGTTTCTGTAACTGCTTGGCATAGCCTGGAAACATTACCCTAACTCCTTAATCATCAAACCCCGTAGATGCATCCCCATCTGGAATTGACTGCCAAGGTGAAAGGATGCAGTCTACATTTTGGGTTGAAATAGATGACTGTGGGTTTTGTTTGGTTGTTTGGTTTGGTTTTGGATTTTATGGATAAATTCAATCATAATCAAAATTCCAATAGGGTTTTTGTATTGAGTTCAGTTAGCTTTCCATAAATGGTATAAGAAAAGACTGAAAATATCCTAGATACTTTTAAGAGTAAGACCTTGTAAAACCTTGATAATTAGAACAGTGTGGAGAGGATGGCTACCAGCTACTCCATGCTTTTTGACTCCTACACCTGTTGCTGCTGTTCCCAGCCCTGTGACCTTATCTCTAAACTGCCTTGTCTCCCTCAAAGCCCTCTGCTCCTCTTGCCTCAAGGCTCTCAGTCTCCTGACTCCCTCCCTCTTTTTTTTTTCTAACTACTCCGAAGACTGTTCTAGATGTCTTGTTAATCTAAGTAAAGTTCCTGAAGTCTCAGTTATTCGGGGTTTCAAGTATCATTGTCTACTCATTATATTATATCTTTTTGTGGAAATAGAGGGTTTAGAAAATTTGAGCACACATACCGTCTCGACTCCCTCAACCATTATGTAAAACATGTACTTCTAAGGTCTCCAGTGAGCCCTGCACTGACAGAGCATGTCTCCCTCGTATTCTGTGGCTCAATAGTGTCCCCATTATTGGTTCTCTCTCCTTCTTTTAAACAGCCCTGTCTCCTGGATTCTGGAACATGACAGCAGGCTGGCTTTCCTCTCCTCTCTTTGGCTGCTCCTCAAATGTCCAGACAGTTCTTACACTCTCCTTCACCCTGAAGAGTGAAGGTGCCAGTCCTCCGTGCCCTCCTGCTCTCTCTCTTCTCTCTGTACCTGTCAGTAATACCATCCTCTTTTTTGCAGCTCAGTTTCCCATGCCTTTGTGAGCATGACTTCTAGCTTACAGCTTTTTCTGAGACCCCCCTTCCTGCTCACATTACTAACTACTTCTCTAGCTGACAGCTCCATTTTGATTTCTTATAAGTAGGTTAGGTCAGACCTGAAACTCAAATTTAAGTGGGAAGACTGCGATTTTATTTGCAAAGATTGTCAAATCTACAACAATCAGGCTTGTTGAAATGAGACTCCTCCTAATTGTCTTTTTCTCTGTGAGCCTTCAATCAACTCTCTTCCAGGATTCTCCATTTTCCTAATTTTAGTGGGCAGTACTCCATCCAGTTCTGTAAGCTATAGATGCAAGAGAACCGTTCTTGACTTTTCTCTTTTCCTTACCTCCCAATCAGATTGGTCAGCAACTTCTGAGAATTCTTTCTAAAAATGCATCTCACATATACCCACTGTCTTCCATTCACAGTCTTACTGAGACAGACCCCTTGCTTGGACTATTCAAGGAACTTAAAACTTCCCCCGTCTTACACCTGTCACTACGTACCACAAGGCAGCTAGAGAAACTAGTTTAATAAACAACACTAAAGGACTGTCAGAAAATAGGATCTCAGTAAATGGGATCATCTGCTCTCCGGATCCAAACCCTTCCGTGGCTCTGACCAGCCACCTCCCTGCACTCATCTTCTCACTCCCTACACTCACCTTCTCATCTCTCCCTTCAGCCTCTGTCCTGCATGCAGCTCACAGGACACTCCAGACTTCTCCATGCTTTAGCACCTTCACTCGTGTGGTGTTCTTTTCATGGAATCCTCACCTCACCTCAGCTCCATCTCTTTTCCCTCTTTTATTCTTTTCTCCCTGTGTCTTCCACTGCATCCATCCTGGGGACCTTAATGCTGCCACAGGAAATAGTGGATGAGCACATGATTTCTCCAAGTGTATAATGGTTACAACCCATTTATTCCAACCGACTGTATAGTGAAGTGCACATTACTGCACCAGATTTTCTGAATCCACACTGAAGTCTTTTAAATTCTTATATGTGCTTGTTTTTAAGTGTCTTCCAGTTGGGGTTATCTCACTACCTGATTTTGGTCTGATCACAGAAGTTCATTTACCCACCCAGGGTAGACTTAACCATTTGTATTTTTATACTACAAACACACCCTGAGCACATTCCTATTAACATTTACTAAGTGCTTTCTTTTACCCATTAATTATGAGTTTAAGGATATCCCTACCTTTTGATCTCCCTGGTAGCCACAGGAAAGTTAAATTTATTGTTATCTCTGTATTATGGAAGAAGAAATTGGTTTCTCCATTCTGCCCTCTGTCCTGCAGCTCACAGGACAGGAACGCTCCAGACTTCTTTGTGCTTTATCGTCTTCACTCGTGTGGTGTTCTTTACACAGTCATTACCTCACCTCAGCTCCATCTCTTTTCCCTATGTCTTTCCACTGCAGAGTTTGGTAAATTAGAGTTATTGTGTTACAAGCTTTAAAAATGGTTCATCAGTGAAGAGCACACCTGCTCTTGCAGAGAACCTGAGTTCAGATCCCCGAATCCACAGTGGCAGATCACAACTCCAGCTTTAGAGGATCTGATGCCCTCTTCTGGCTTCTTCAGGCAACTTCACACACATGCACATACTCTCACAGAGATACATGTAATTACAAGTAGAAACCTTTAAAAAGCAGTTATTATTTGAAAGACCAACACACACATACACACACACAATGTGTATACATATATTATGTAATATTGCCTTATATTCTTTCTCTATTTGATTGTAAGCATATCATGGATAGACATCTTTACAAACTTATCTAAATATTCTAGAAGATACAACAAATTTAATTCTGGATATACACGTATATTGTTTTATAATTCTACAGTCTTAAATTTACAAATGTTTGATAAGCCTTAAGAATGAGAAGCTCTAGGAATTGTGTAAATAATACAAGTGATCTCTCACAATATATTTCAAACTAACAAGCAGTTTGGTATATTAGTGCATTAAATTTAAAAGCTATTTTTACAAATTTAATAAGCAATTGGCCTTATAAATAAACATTAGTAAGTACAAATGTCTCAAGAGAACCTGATAATGGAGCTTTGGTAATCACTAAGATTTTATATATCTCTAAGGCATTTATAAATATGTTAATCACTTTTACTTGAGCTTCATAATTCATAATTAGTATTGTGCCACCAGATGGAGTATGAGGTTATTTAAATGATATTTCTTAAGAAGCACAGAGAGAAAAAGATCCTTTTTGATAAGTTTATTTTTGCTCTACTCTTTTCATAATGTTTACCTTACCACCAGTTCTACACACACACACACACAATGCAAAAATGTACAAACTACCCATTTTTACCCTCTTCTCTTAAGGTAAACCATAAAGTATGCAGGAACACAGTGAGCTGAGCCAAGAAATATGGCTTTTACCAAGGAAAGGCTTGATTTGTTTACCTCATTGGGTATGTATTG